>NC_132789.1:85578554-85878701 GCF_048418805.1 Vulpes vulpes
GCTTCTCTGTCAGTTGCTGTTGCTATAAATGTTGCATAAATTGTGCAGATTAGAAGAGAATTGTAAAAAAAAAAAAAAGAAGAAGAAGAAGAAGAGAATTGTATTACATGTTTTCATAATCTTTGTTCCTTTCTTGTTTGTTGTGACCGCCTGTTTTCTATTTTATTAGCATTCGTTTTATAAACATGACTGATCTCCAGCATGGTGATATTTGAAGGTAGATAAGAAGTAGGAGAGAATTCTTGTCCCAGGCTTAGGGACAATTTTCATAAGGTTAGTGATGAAGAATTATAATCTTTTGAGACATTTCACTGTGACAGAATGAGAAAAAGAGAGAAAGATAGACAAGCATCAGGAGCAAAAACAGAAATCATTTTATTTTAGTTGAAGATGAAATCTATGTGCTTATCTCGCTTGATCCAAAACTGATTCTGTATACAGCAAAAAAAGGGGAGGGGGCACAAGTATCATATTAAAAAGTGCATATCATTCTTTACTTGTCTTTCAAAAATAATGCTTTGTGCATATAATAAGCCTACAAAAGAAACCAGGAAGCCAACAGGCATATAATAATTTTGTAACTCTAGAGTTGCCTAATAATTTGTAACTGCATTGAAGCCTGAACTTCTCAAGCAATAACAAATAGTTTCTTCCAAATCTTGAGTAAAACCAGGGTTCCTGGGTGGCTTGATTGGTGATGTCCCACTTCAGCTAGGGTCATGATCTCAGGGTCCTGGGGTCCAGCCCCACCTGCCTGGGAGCCCCTCCTCCAGTTCTGTGCTCAGTGAGAAGTCTGCTTCTCCCTCTCTCTCCTCCTCCCCATGCCCCCGCTCCCTCACGGGCTCTCTCTCTTAAATAAACAAATAAAATATTTTTAAAAAATTTTTAATAAATAAATCTTGAGTATAACTGTGTCTTAGACTATACTTTTATTCATTGCTTTAGATTATAGTGCTAATAACTTTACCATCCAATATTATAAATAAATTTTCATGTTGAAAATAGCATTAATTAAAATCAATTTATAACTTATATTTAAATTAAATCTATAAAGCCCACCTTTAGGAAATTAAATCCCATTTTAGTTTAAGACACTTATTTAACAAATGTATTATGTTTGTCACATAAGTTTTTAAATTTTATGAATGGTAAGGAAATAAATTTTGAGTAAGCCTAACTGTCTATTTTTCAAGAAACTCACCTGAAAAGCCCTCTTATTGTTCCAAATAGGGAAAACCACTTTCCCATATACTCTATTAGCATTTGTATCATAGAAATTTGTAATAAGACTTTTGGGCTGTGGTAAACTGAATATTGGCCCCTGAAGATGTCCACATTCTAATCTCTGAAACCTATTAATGTGTTTTCTTATTTATCAAAAAGGATTTAATAGTCTTTACTGGTCACTCCATCACGATGCAGTCTGTGGCTGCTGAATCATAAAAGCCCTGCTTCCCTCCACTCTGACACCAGGATCTGGAGCTCTGCCTCTCTCCCTGGAACAAACCCTGAGGTTCTGCCCAAGAGAACAGAGCTTTGTATTCTGAAACAGCATCCTCAAATCTCTGTGCCAGGGGTTGGCAACCACTGCCCACAAGCCAAATCTGGCCCACTGTTTCTTTTTGTAAATAAAGTTTTATTGAAACACAGAGGTGTTCATTTGTTTATACATAGTCTATGTCTGCTTTCAAGTTACAGCTTCAGAGCTGAATAGTTGTGATAGACATCCCGTGGCCTGTAAACTCTAAAATATTTACTAACTCATATTTTAAAGAAAAAAATTTGCTGACCTTTGCTCTATGCTTATATATTAGAAGATTTTGATCTTCCTTCCACTGCAATAGACTCTTCCTTCTAGTTTGGAGTAAAAATTGAAAAAAATTTTTCCATCGGTGCAGCACAAAGATACGTGCTCCATAGCAGTGTCACATCTATTACCTAACCCCATTAGAGTCTTGGGATATTATTGTTTATTCACATAATGCACTATCCTGATTACAAAAAGTACCATACAAAGAATATTATCTTAACAGGGAAAATGGCCATTTCAAGTTGCATGGTTACCCATGAATATAAAGAAACATGAATTTTATTTTTGTTATAAATAAAAGACTTCATTAATATGCAGAGTTTCTGATCAAATATTTTCAGAGATACTAGTGTTCAAACTGTTTTTTCCATGATATCTGTCCTTGATAACTTCAGTGAGAATTTTATTCACAAAGCTGCTTTTCCGAAGCAGGTATATGCTGTGTATATGCTTGCATAATAACTGTGGCATTTTGCAATAATTTTCAGACCTGTGGCCAATGACATTGAATCAGTAAGACAAAAGCTCTCAATCTTTTCTTTTTTCTAAGGAAGCTCTCTGTATCTCCACCACTAAAATTGGAATTTTGTTCACTCCAGTCAGCATTGTTTATAGACTGCCCAAATTTTTCATTTTTAAATGGGAGTTATTGGCCCCCATTATTTTATTTTATTTTTTTTAGTCTTTTTTTTAAAATTTTTATTTATTTATGATAGTCACACAGAGAGAGAGAGAGAGAGAGAGAGGCAGAGACAGGCAGAGGGAGAAGCAGGCTCCATGCACCGGGAGCCTGATGTGGGATTCGATCCCGGGTCTCCAGGATCGCGCCCTGGGCCAAAGGCAAGCGCCAAACCACTGCGCCACCCAGGGATCCCGGCCCCCATTATTTTAACATTTTAAAAATATCAAATTCTGCAGCATAAAGAGCTGAGCATCAAATCAAGATTCTCAAAATGCAGATGAGCTGAGCTTATTTCTCTCCCTGGCAGAAGGTGGCACTAGAGTTTTGCTTGCAAAACCACTGCTAAATATCTGCAGCGTTTAATTAGCAGCCTTTGAATGTGAATGCAAATCATAATACATACAAATCAGTGTGTACAATTTAAATGTATTTACCAGTATCCAGGCCATATCAATAAAACTTCAGAACCGCCAAAACCCTCAAGCATCACAAAATATTCATTTTACAAATATTTATGACACAAAGTTTATACAATTTATTTATACAAATAATATGTATATTAGTGATGATCAATAAATAATATAGATATTGAAGCTTACCTTCTAATGAGAGAGACCTACATTAAATAAACCAAAGACAACTATCTACTTAATGACAATTGCTGTACGATAAAGCAGATGCACAGGATGCTGACAGGATATTAAAAGAGAGTCTGACCCAATTGTGGGGCAAGAGCTCTTCCCTGAGTCCTCCCTGAAAGTGCTTATTCTTCATTCCTAAAATGTAATTCTTCTTAGACTCTATTTCTATTTCTACTCTTAAAAACCACTCAATAATTAATTACATGATTAAAGTTCTGTCCCATATTCCATTAGCTTGTCTGGCATTATGTAATTTCCCGTGGTTTTGCAGTGCTAGTTTCTTTGGAGCATTCAATAGAGCAGTAGTTCTCACCTGGGCCAGGACCACCATAGTGGACCATTTAGAAACTTGTGGAGGTTTTTTGTGGATTCTGCAATGATTTGGAGGGTGCTTCTGGAATTAATGAATGAGAGCCAGGAACCATAGGCATCCCGCCAGGAGTGGAATCATCCTGCACAAGGAAAATTTACTCCTTATCCCTCCTGACCTTACAACATCTCACTGATCATTCATGTACACAAACAGCCTGCTTATAATTATCTCATGTTTTACACATAAACACAAAATCTTTTACATGGTTTTCATGTAAACTGAATTTTCCAGGAATGCAACACAACTGTAAATTGAAGGAATACTGTACTATGTTTAGTTTGAAACTTTACCAAAAATTCTCAATCATTTTGGGAAAATCCTTTCACTAATGGCAGTGCCACAGCTGGTATTTGAGTTCTGATTTGACACAGTAGTACCATTCTGCTTTTTATAGCTGACACATTTGTAAAGATTCTACAAATGGGTGTAAGCATCTGACCACATCATAATTTCTCCTAGTATAATCAAGTCAAAGCATTTACACATTGAAATATACATTATTTTATTAAAAATTACTTTCCTTGAATTTCCCCTGTATATTAAAGGCAGAAAAATTTTTATTATTATTTTCTGTGTAGGGAAATTACATTATCTGTGAATTCACTCCAGAGTGGTAAAGAAAACATTGATTCTGGTGGGGGGAGCCACTGCAGCAGAGCCTAATAGTTAAGAAACTAGGATATGGCTTGACCTGGACAAAATACCTGCCTTTCACATACTGTCTGTGTTCCTTGGGCAAATTCATAAAACATTTATTATTTTGGGACGCCTGGGTGGCTCAGCAGTTGAACATCTGCCTCCAGCTCAGGTTGTGATCCCGGGGTCCTGAGATGGAGTCCCACATTGGGCTCCCCACAGGAAGCCTCCTTCTCCCTCTGTCTACGTCTCTGCTTCTTTCTTTCTGTGTCTCTCATGAATAAATAAAAATATTTTTTTAAAAGGCACTTATTATTTCAGTGTCTTCATGTATGTAACAAGACACTAAGAGAACCTATCTCATGAAAGCACTGTTGTTTCTGTGAGGATTAACAGATAATGTTCAGAAAGTGTAGCACAATACCAAACACATTACAAAAATTCACTAAATGTTAATTTATTGCTTTAACAGTCAAAGTGGCAACTGATAATGCTTTGGAGATTATATTCCTACTTGGTGAAGCATATTTTTATCTATCCTCTGAATGTTAAACTTATATTATGATTAAGAGTATGTGCGGTATGTGCACTTTAGGAAGAAAGTTTTCAATTATTGTTTTAGGTTCTAATCCTTTAGGATTAAAGCCATATGGCTTCCACTCTGAATTCAGCTACAGACTGCCCCATCATCTGAATTTAGATTCCTGCTGCATGACCCTATAATCAGATAATATGAAAATGTATTTGGTGACCAAAACTGATAAATAGGAGTCGAGATCTTGTATTTGATGAGGAAATATTCTTGGGCCCACTTCCCCTATAAACTCTGGATGCCATTTATCAGAAGCGAGTAGATCACTATCCAGATGATGATTGTTCCTTAAATTCAGATGGAGAAAAAGATTGATACTATCCCTGAATAAACCATTAAGCTTTTTTATGACTGAATAATTCATTTATTCAACAAATATTTATTTGGCTCTTACTTTGAACAAGGAGATGTGCTGGAGCTGGAGTGAATAATAAACTATAGAATTGTAAGTCAGTATTCACTGATTCATTCTTTCAACAAATATGCATTGGCATGTCAGGCTCTGGGCCATGTGGTAGGGATACAAAGATGAATAAGATATGATCTGTGCTTCAAGAATCCGAATCCATATAAAATAAACCAGCTGAATCTGAAATGTAAACAATCTTATTTTGTCTCAGAGAAAGTTTGTAAGATGGAAAATAAACTATGAGTAGCCACCGTGACCAGAGCACTATAAAGTCTATATTGTTACATACACTAATGTTCACCTTCATTTAATCCTTATACCTACCCAATGAGACAGGTATTCATCTTTGTTGTCGGTCATGAAGAAATTAACTTTGTAAGAATATGTAACGTTTCCAAATTAGTAATAATAACAAGAGTTAGTCTTCATTGATACAAATACTGTACAGTAAATTTCATTCAATCTTCACAAAAAATCCTAGATGGTATGTACTATAGTCTTTCTTTTCCATAAAGTGGAAACATTATGGAAATGTGGAGAGTTCAAGGAAATGTTGCAAGTTTCACATAGCTAGGTGTGGAACCAGTATTTAGCCTAGGCCATCTGCTTCCTAACCTGGTACTTCTGACTACTTACCTGACAGTTTTCTGTAGTCCCAGCAGATAAGCAGGAGACCCAGAATGAGGACTTCAGTTTGCCTGACTTCAGACTCCCTACTTTTTTCAACCATGTTCTATTTCCTCTATCTCTGGTCTATGCCTGATAACCATGGAGGAGCTGTACTACATGACTTTTTGAACCCTAATGAACCCTCCATGCAGATGCAAAGGAACTGCATGAATTCAATAGAACGGAATAGTTTGAGCTGGGCCAATGCTCCTAGCAAGCACAACCAGAAAATTCTCATATATATTAAAAAAAAAAAAAAAAAAAAATCCAAGGCTTTAGAAGTAGGGGGAATTCAAGGACTAAAATTCTGGAGTGAGGAGAGCCTCTCAGAGGTGAGCCAAGGATCCAAGTCTCTTCACCTCCCCCTACCCCGAGGGGCATTTACGCAGTTCTGGTTGGGGCTAGAAACTAACTGTTGGGATTTGGCCCAGCAGAGTCTAAATTGTGGTTAGATAAAATGGCAAACTATTGGCTGTTGTTCCAGGGTTTCAATGACAAAAATGGGAGATGTCTGGAGCCTCAAACATACTGCTTCCCATCTCAGACTTCACTAATTCTGAAATTGCATGAGGAAAGAACTTAAAATTCTAAATCTAAAATTTCTTATGAACAGAACTGACTTTTCCATTATCTGTCTTGGTGCTGAGGAAACAAAAACTTGGCAAGCTCTGAATTAAAGCTCTGGAAGGACCATGCTCTAGAAAAAGGGACAATCAGAAATACACCAGTTCTTACTGTCTTAATCAGCTTGGGCTGTCATAACAAAATACCACAGACTGGGCAGTTTAAGTAACAAATATTTATTTATTTCTCCCAGTTTAAGATGCTGAGAGGTCCAAGATCAAAAGTGCAGGTCTCATTGGCTTCTGGTGAGAGCTCTTTTCCTGGTCTACAGATGGCAGCTTTCACACTATGTCCTCATAAAGGACAGTCCTACGGAATTAGGGCCCTACTCTCAGGCCCTTATTCAACCATAATTACCTCCCTGAAGACCCTATCTCCCAAAATAGTCACTTTGGGGGTTAAGGCTTCAACATATGAATTTTAGGGTGACACAATTCAGTCTCTCACACTTATCAAAATGCAACCTGGCCTTAACATGTGGTCAAGTAAAATAAATAGGATTTCCTAAAACTGTTAAGCTAAACATTATAGCCTGTATTTGTATGAATTTAGACTCTACTGTGAACTATCTGAAAAAAAAATAATGGAGTGTATTTTTTCTCTTTTCTGAGCCTGCCACCTCAAGTGATAATCTCTGAAAGTAAAACATAAATAATCAGAAATGAGCAATAAACTGTCATAACAACTGATTCTATTTTATAGCATTCTTTCAAATGTCATCCCTTGATGCAGGGTGGTTCTTTCTGCAGAGCTAGTTGTTTGCTCAATTTGAGGCTTGTAGGAATTTCATTTGTGACATCATGTAATGATTTACTGAAAATACTTACTCAGGCTGTGAACCTCTTTCATCAGACAACTCTGGATTCTTAATCCTTCATTCGTTTTTAGAAAATGTGTCAATGCCTTAATTTTGTAAGTGAAAACCTAAATGTTACAACTGATAGAGTCTTTTAACTGATTCTAAAGTTGTGTTGAAGTCAAGGGTGTTTCTTCCTAATTTGGAGTCAGCCAAGTTCAGACTCCAGACACAGGGAAAATGCAGAACAGGACTATCAGTCTTCTTTGTTCAAAACAGATGACTCTGTAAGTATTTGCCTAGTTAAAAATAACAGCATTCCTTCCCCAAGTCATCAGCTGGACAGTCTAGCCTGCTCATGTTTTTTTTAACCCAGTCAGGGGAATTGAGGTCAAAAGGCTATGTACTCTGAATTAAATTTTTTTTCACAATGGATTATACTGAAAAATTTATCTACCATTGATATTTTTCTTTAATGATTATCCTACTTCTCATTGTGAAAAATGTAACAAATTTACCTTAAATCGCCACTGAACTATTTATCTTTCACTGACTTTTCATGTTGTTAACAGAAAACCTAATTAGTTTTCACTGAATTGTTATTCAATTTCCTTTATGAAAGTTTCTGGTAATTCCAATAACAACTCTTGCCTAAATAATCCATCTCATGATGGTTATTTGCAGTGATATATATCAACTAAACAATGTTAGTATTCTCATTCTGTTGTTTCATTTGTATAATTTCCATCCTCAAATGAAATATTTTCTATGATTCAGATAGAAACTTGTCACACTCATTTGTCTCTCTCACTTTTTTTTCATGTGCCTACTCTTTATTCCATCTCAAGAATTTCATGCAAAAATAAATAAATATATTTGGCATTTTAGGATGATATAACCATGGAATATCCTGGACTCTTCTATCTCTTCACCATTAATTTATGTTCTGTGCCTTCCAGTGCCAATAAAAGACAGAAACCATCTAGAACAACAAGAATAAAACACGTCATATGAACTTATAAAGTAAATGTCAAAGCTCTCTCTTTTAAAACTCAAAAATAACTTACTGCTATTATAAAAGAGTTGCAACGAAAGAGTAGTTGATAGCATGATTTTGGCTATTAAAGCACTGTGTGTATTGAGGAGATCTTTATATTGCAGCTGAGAAGATTTCAGAGACTTCAAGAAGGCTGCATGTGGTGTTTATCTTAATAATCCATTAGATATTCTGATTTAATCAAATGTTGAGCTTACCCAACGCTGCTTTTCAGATGTGGGAAAGAAAATATGTTGTTATACAACCCATGTCGTCTATGGAGTTCCTATCGTTTCCCATCTCAATGCCCAGGAGATGTAGTACAAAAAGCAGCACCGGATGATAGATGTCAGGGCAGTTCCTGATCCCACTGATTAAGATCACACGATTGGTACTGCATGTAAATAATCATCACTGTTGATTGTGATCTCGAGAACTTTGCACAGTTTGGGTCCTGGCTACCTGAGATCATCTTTCTCCCCTGGGTGCTTCACAATAACCACAAAGGGCAATGGAAGGCTGTAAACTTGGTCAAAGACACATGGAGCCACAGGGTGTTTTGAGGGTCACTGAAGGGCAAGTATGCTTTGTGCACTATTGGTACCCCCTCCTCTGTGATCACTGGTGATGAACTGGGGCACACTTCCTCTAATGATTCCCCAAAGGAGGGTTTTTTTCATCAAGTTCATGCCCTTGACCTTCAGATCAGGCAATGAAATTAGAATGTTCTATAGCAGCAAGGCTAGGAAAGTTTATGCTCTCTAAACAGCCACAATGGAGCATCCATTATATGATTTCTAGGCTAATATTGCTAATACAGAATTTTTAAATTAACTTATTCACTCAATGAATTTTTAATTGGGGCATAGAGGTGAGATGACCCTCTATCCAGGCAAGAATACAAGTCAGCCTTTTCAACTTTCAATAGAATGTTAAGCTTGCCTTATGCATTCTGATATCCAAATCACATGTGTCTTCTTTCAAGCAATGATGCCTGATATTTGCACTTTGGATTTTTGCCAGAATTTAACTTGAACAGACTGCTCCATAGCTTCTGTCAAAAGGCAACAGAGAAGCGTTTGAGCAAGATAGTTTATCCATTCATCTCTTTAGGTATTCTAAACTGTCTTCTTTATCAAAATAGATCTCCAGAAAGCTATTTACTCAGATTGCAGACTTAGACCCTTGAAGAACTATCTCCACTGAATTTACATTTTGTTATCCACTTGACAGTTATTAAAGATCAATTTAAGAAATGTCCACCTAAAAAACATTTCTAGTATCCCGATATGTAGAAAGAATTAGAAAATATTAGAAGTTAGAAATTGGGCAGCCTGGGTGGCTCAGCGGTTTAGCGCCGCCTTCAGCCCAGGGGGTGATCCTAGAGACCCAGGATCGATTCCCACATCGGACTCCCTGCATGGAGCCTTCTTCTCCCTCTGCCTGTGTCTCTGCCTCTCTGTGTGTGTGTGTGTGTGTGTGTCTCTCTCATGAATAAATAAATAAAATCTTAAAAAAAAATGAAGTTAGAAATTAAGGGAACTTTGAGGCTCAACAATGCCCCTATACTAGCTGGGTCATATCTCTAAAGTTTAGTTTTCTCTTATTAATAAGAAAACAAAATACCTAGTTTTAGTCATGATTAAAGTGAGTGAGAAAACAGAGATCTACTACAGAGTAGGTGCCTAAATATGAAATGAATCTACATCTTATAAGAAATTTGTTGCTGTTATGTTGTTCACAGTTTCTCAAATAAGAAACTACAACCAAGAGAGTAATCCTTTTTTTTTTTTTTTTGAGAGTTGTTATACTTCTTTTTTAAAAGATTAGAAAAAAAGATGTATCTAACTCATATCTTTTTAGGCTCGGCTTACAGGAAGAATATAGCTAAATATAAGGCTTAAAAAAATTATATTTACCTAAGTGTTTTCCATTGTCCCATAAGGCCTTTTCTTTTCTATTCTTTTCTTTTCTTTTTTACAATTTATTTATTTATTAGAAAGAGAGAGAGAGAGATCACAGTGGAGAGGGGCAAAGGAAAAGGGAGAGAGTCTTAAGCAGACTGTGCACTGAGCCCAGAGCCCAATGTGGGGCTGGACCTCACGACCCTGAGATCATAACCTGAGCAGAAATCAAAAGTGGGACACTTAACCAACTGCACCACCCAGGCACCCCTGTCTTTTTTTATTTTTCTATTATTTAATGACCCTATCGTGGCTTTGAAGTTTTAGGAAATATTCAGCTAGCTTTTTGCTAGATTTTAATCAGCTCCCTCTGTGTTTCCTCACAGTAACTTTTGTATACCTTCATCACTGTCCTGCGGACAACACTATCCCCCACCATTCAAAAAAAAAAAAAAATGAGTATAAATCTGTACTGTATTCCTAGGGCTGTAAACAAGGTAGCATAAACTGGGTGGCCTAAAAGGACAGAAATTTATTCTCTCACTGTTCTGGAGGCCAAACATCCAAGATCAAGGTACCAACAGGGCCCTCCTCCTCCCTCTGGAACTCTGGATAGAATTCTTGCTTTTTCCTAGCCTCTGGTGGCAGCAACCAATTCTTGGTGTCCCCTGGCTTGTAACTGCCTCACTCCAGTCTCTGTAGCCACATGGTATTTTTCCTCTTCTTATAAGGACACTAGTCATTTTAGATTAGGATGCACCTTAATGACCTCATATTAATCCAATTAAATCTACAAAGACCTTATTTCCAAAGTAGGTCACATTAACAGCCATTGATGGTTTGGACTTCAACAAACCTTCTGGTGGAGACACAAGTCAAATTATAGTGACTTCGTGCTTCTCAACAAAAGTGGTATTTCTTCTAAAATATCCTCAATTGGGCAGCCGGGGTCGCTCAGCGGTTTAGCGCCACCTTCAGCCCAGGGCATGATCCTGGAGACCCAGGATCGAGTCCCACGGTAGGCTCCATGCAGGAGCTTCTACCTCTGTGTCTCTGCCTCTGCCTGTGTCTCTGCCTCTGTGTGTGTGTGTGTGTCTCATGAATAAATAAATAAAATATTTTTTAAAAAAATAAAATAAGGGATCCCTGGGTGGCGCAGCGGTTTGGCGCCTGCCTTTGGCCCAGGGCGCGATCCTGGAGACCTGGGATCGAGTCCCACGTCGGCTCCCGGTGCATAGAGCCTGCTTCTCCCTCTGCCTGTGTCTCTGCCTCTCTCTCTCTCTGTGACTATCGTAAATTAAAAAATAATAATAATAACAATAAAATAAAATAAAATAAAATATCCACAATTATTTATTGTGACTCCAACACTTAGTACTTTCCTGCCATATCTGAAGCCAGTTCCCTCCTTTGTGTCACTGGACCTTCTACTTCACCTCTAGCTCCTGTGCTCCTGTTTCCTCCCCACTTCACCAGTTATCCCTCTCCTACTGTCTGTCTCAGAACTCCACTTCTCCTATGAATTCCTTTGCTGTGTTCTGCAAATACAGCTGACCCTTGAACAATGCAGAGGTAAGAGGGCTCCAAGCCCTCCCCCATCAAAAATCCATATAGCTTTTGACTCCTCAAAAACTTAACTAGTAAAAAAAAAAAAAAAACACTTAACTAACTTAACTAGTAATAGCCCATTGTTGACTGTTTTCAGTCAACAATGTTGATGATAATTGATAATGATAATGATAATTTATGTATTGATAATGTTGTATGTGTTCTGTACTATATTCTTAAAGTAACCTAGAGAAAAGAAAATGTTGTTAAGAAAATGATAAGGAAAAGACAAGACATTGGCAGTACTGCACTGTATATAATCTGCTGCTAAATGGACCCGTGCAATCCAAACCTTTGTTTGAGGGTCAACTGCCTATTCAAACCTTCCCTACCTATTAAAAACAAAACAACAACAACAATTTAAAAAAACTATTTTGAATCTTTCTTTTTAGTTTGAATCTGTTTTTGCCATTACTAAGTTAGTCTCCTTCCCTTTGGGATCCAAGTTTATGGAAAACTTATCGAACCCAAAACTTATGAAAGCCGCCATCTCTGCATTCCTACCACATGTGTTCATTCCACAAGGAATCACTCAGTGAAAAAGGCATTTTCTGTCCCTGGCACTGGGGTCAAAGCAGGAAGCCAGACAGATGTTGCTTCTGATTTCAAGAGAGAAAACAAACACCAAATAATACCTACGTGTCTCCAGAGAAGAGAAACTCCAGATCTGAGAGTGCATGGTAAGAAGACCCACCTAAGATATGGAATTGGAGGTTTTCCTGAAGAAGTAGCATAACCTGATCAAGCAAACAATCAGAGGAATTTAGCTACATAAGGTGGGATGGGATTCCAGGATTCCAGGGTGGGATTAACTGATGGAGAAACCCTGAGGTAGAAAGAAATGTGGTATTTTCAAGAAACTGGGAGAAGGCCAATGTGATACTTATCATAAAGACTTCAGGAGAAATGGTACAGGATGGTGTTGGTGGGACACTCAGTGAACAAATCATGAGAGTCTTGTGGAGTATATCGAAGATTTGAACTTTACTTTCAGGGCAATGGGAAAAGAGCTTTTTAAACAAGGATGTGAGACCTGATCAGACTTGCTTGTAAAAGCATCACTGTGGCAGTCCATGGAGCACACATTGGAGAAGAAAGGACAAATGGGAAAGAACAGGTCAGATGCTGCTACAGGAGTCCAGCAGAGAGACTCTAGCACCGCTTTACAGTAATGACAGAGGAAATAAGAGGCCTGGACACACCGAAGAAATATTAAGGAGATCGAATCAATGTGACTTGGTGATGAACTGGCTCTCTGGGGTGAAAAATAAGGCATGTCCAGTCTGACCCCGGGTTTTTGGCTAGACAGCTGGTGAGATGACCGTTGTCATCACTGGAAGAGGAAATACTGATTCAGTGGTGGGATGTCGGAATTGGGAAAATGATTAGTTCCAATTCGATCATGTTGACTTTGAGGCACACATGACACTTCCAAGTGGAAATACTAAGTAAGCAATCCTTAACCATAGTAAAGCTGCTTCCTACTGCCAGTAAGAAGCCAACTGCTGGGATCCCTGCCTTTGGCCCAGGGCGCGATCCTGGAGACCCGGGATCGAATCCCACGTCGGGCTCCCGGTGCATGGAGCCTGCTTCTCCCTCTGCCTGTGTCTCTGCCTCTCTCTCTGTGTGTGTGACTATCACAAATACAAAAAGAAGAAGAAGAAGAAAAAGAAGCCAACTGCTGAATGTAATAAGTCCATTTCCGGATTCAGCTAGCCTGAGCTCTCTGCAGCAGTTGACACTGTTAGCCATTCCTCCTTGAAGCAAGAAATCTTCAACTTTGATTTCTGCTTAGAAACACTATCTTAAAAAAAAAAAAAAAAAACACTATCCTCTGATTCTCTTCCTTCTCTGGTTTGTCTCCCACTGTCTAACCATAAAACCTCTGAGATTTTCAGAGGGATTGCCACAGTCTTTATCTCTTCATATTTACATTCTTTCTCTCCTTGCCAGCTCACCCTCAGTTCTGCCTTTGCAAGAGTTTCAAATAGGATCTTATGTTAATAAATCCTACGTCTATATCCCTAGCCCCAACTTCCCTCAATACATACATATGAGATTCTCCTTCCTAGATTTTCCACAGGGAGCTCAGCTTCAATTAGCCTAACCCAAATCTTCATCTACCCCCCTTTGTCTCAACATATTATTTATTTGCCTGCATACTCTTCCTCATTTAACAGCACCACAAGATGAAGGAGAAGGGAAGCCTTTCCTTCATCACCAAACTTTAATCCGTGTCTAAGTCCTTATAATTCAGTTCAGGAAGCACCTCTCCCTACTCTTCATCACCATACCTATGATCTCTCACATGGACTATGGCATCACTGTCTAATTTAAGGGCCAGCAAACAGTTTCTGTAAAGGACCAGATAGCCAGCATTTTAGTCTTTGTGAGCTATACAGTTCCTGTGACAAATGTTCAACTCCACTGTTAGAGTGCAAAGCAGCAATGGACATTATGTAGATGAATGGACATGACTATAATGGAACAAGACTTTATTTATAGACACTAGAGTTTGAATTTCGTATGATACCGTGAAATACATTCCCTCATCCCCTTAAAAATGTAAAAGTCATTCTTAGTTCTCCCACTGTACTGAAATAGGTAGCCAGCAAGGTTGGCTCATGGGTATAGTTTGGAACCCCTACTCTTAACTGGTCTCTCTCTACAACCAGAGATTATTCTCTAAATACAAATCTGAGCATATGTAACTTGCCTTCTTAAAAATCTCTGATGTCTCCTTTGCAAACACACTTACTAGACTGATATACAAGACTTCCACAAGGTGGCCCCAAACTTACTTTCTAAACTCTTCTTACTCTCAACGCCTCTATGCCCTTACATAAGGTCCAAATTGACCTAGGACAGTTTGCTCATCCTCAACTCTAAGGTTGCTTTTGGTAGATAAAGAAAATTCTAGGGGATCCCTGGGTGGCTCAGCGGTTTAGTGCCTGCCTTTGGCCCAGGGCATGATCCTGGAGTCCCGGGATGGAGTCTCACATCAGCCTCCCTGGATGGAGCCTGCTTCTCCCTCTGCCTGTGTCTCTGCTTCTCTTTCTATATATATATATCTATCATGAATAAATAAATAAAATCTTAAAAAAAAAAAGAAAATTCTAGGAAACGTGTGAGGAAACTGAGTCACTCTCCTACAACAGGTTATTTAGTTATAATGAAAGCAAATCTCAAACCAAATTCTTCTACACAGACATTTAGTAGCAAACAGGCATAAAACAGTACAACAATGTATTTAGCTTCTTGAAGTTTAAGTAATTTGCCTACATTACCTCACTTCAGTAGGCCCCTGAGGCACATGATACAGCATTTTGGCAGCAGGATTCAGCTAACTATACACTCAGATTTTGGAAACCAAGAATCGGAGAATAAATCATTAGACCTACAATTGATTGGGGAGCAAATCTGGGGTGTCATTCTTTTTTTTTCTTTCTTTTAAGATTTTAAGTAATCTCTGCACCTAATGTGGGGCTCAAACCTATAACCCCAAGATCAAAAGTCGCATGTCAACCAACTAAGCCAACCAGGCAACAGAGTGCTGTTCTTTTTTTTTTTTTTTTTTACACTTGTTTTTATTTAAGTTTGATTTGCCAACATACAGTATAACACCCAGTGCTCATCCTGTCAGGTGCCCTCCTCAGTGTCCATCACTGTTACCCCATCCCTCCACTCACCTCCCCTTCTCTTCTTAAGAGTAAAAGAGACCTTGCTAAATTTCTGTACCCCATTCATGCAAGGTGGGAATGTTTCCAAAATATATTCACCAATCCACATATCTTGAATACCACTAATTTGACAACCAAAAACCCATTTCTAATATCCTTTATGCTAATAAACTAGCTACTAATTTCACCAATGAAAGTCACATTAAAGTGATGATCAACGATAATAATAGTTTAAGCTCTTGCAGTAGCCACGTCTAGAGTGATTAAATGGCAGTGTACTCAGCTCTTGGATGTGCGTAATCCAGATTAAATAAACTGATAACCCCTTAGTGGTTAATAAATATTACACTATGTACATAACAACATGTGACATTTCCTCTACCTGAAATATTCTCTTTCTTCTTTGCCTAGAGAGCCTATTCTTCCTTGAAGATCCAGTTAAAAGACTGCCTTTTATTTTAACTAATTCCCACCAACTTATAGGCCATTACCTGTGATATTAACTTGACCATTTTGTAAATGGAGACTGAGGCTCAGGGGGGTTAAGTGTCAGCCCAGGTTAACTGACAGAACCAGAATTGTCCAAATCCAGGACAATCATGCTGACCCCTGTGAATAAACTTGTAGCGGCACGCTGAACAGAAAAGACCTAGTAAGTATAATTCAAACAAACCTCAACAATCTGTGCTTTTGTGTGACTATTTGCTTGAAGATGAGTGACCTGGGATAAAATATATAGAATTTTGAGAAACAAAAGTGTCTGACATACATGGCTCAGAGCCATGGTTTTATTCCATTGATTTGAGATGAAACTAGTAGTAGATATAGATCTAACCAAAGCCCAATAAAGTCTTTCCCCTGCAGTAATCAGAAGCCAGGTCTTTTACCAGCTAAACTAAATGCACTGATGACTTATGTCAAGTAGTCTGGCATATAACAGGTACTTCATAAATATTGAATAAGTGAATTACATTGGCTTACCATTCATTTCACAGTCTGATTTGATTCCAAGCTACCAGACATTGGTTTGAATCAATGCCCTTTGATATACATCTTATCATTTGGCTAAGGTAATAGGAAGATCCCCTTTTAGAATTCTCTCAGTCAGCTGTTACTGAATCCTCATAGATGCTGAAAAACAATGTCATTTTCCCACACAGGGCATTTTTCAAGAACAGATAACTCATGCATATGGTTACTTAAATTCCTTAAGCTCCTTTGGCATGCCACTTATGCCCAATACAAGACAAAGACAGTGTGAAAAACTTAACAATCATCTACTTAGTCATCTGGAAGAGATGAGTCAGAATAGTTATAAAACATCAGAATTCCAGCCAGGATGGCAAAGCCCAATGCAATTTCCTCTATGGTGAAAGGGCCAGGGCATTAATATTTAGAGTAACTCTCCTAGCCCACAGACAAACCCAAGGACATATGAACTTGACAAAAAACTCCAGAACTCCTTACATGGTGACCTAATTAAGATCAGGGAAGGGTCACTCCGGAGGCATTTGATCAATACAATATAAAAGGTGTGACTATAGAATTGGTTGTATAACTTCTTGACCCTGCTGATAACAGCAAGAATTTCTTTGTTGGCCTTATGTTCTATGGATGAAACAGGTTTTGATTAGTAAGCAGTTGAGAACTCAATGCTCTCTGCCATGTTGTGCCTCAGCACTGCTCTGACTGCTGGGAGAGCAGCAGTAATAAGAAACGGGGTTATACTCATCCTAATATACCATCTTTGACTCAAAAATTGAGATTATGGATAATGTCCTTCTACCAGAAGTCCAACACCCTCAAGGATCTTTGTAGAGGATGTAATAAAACAGTATCTTTTGTTAGAGAAGAAAAAACTGTTAGAAACAAAATAATCCTAAAAATTTGGAAGCTTTCTTTTTTTGAGAAAGAGCAACATGGTTTTACATGTTTTTCCTGAGCAGCATGGTGAAATCATTTCTACAGTTGCTAAGAAGCATCTTTCCTTTCATCACTTTACTGAAATGAAAACTTCGCAAGCGTTCATCTCCTTCTGAAACCTGTGTTCAATATAACAAGCAAAATTAGAAATAATTCTTGGGATTCTAGAATCTGTAATCTGATTTAAAAAAAAAAAAAACAGAATAGTCCAGATATAACAGAGATTTCTAGTATCTGACTCCAAAAGCTCCTTGTTGAAGAATTTGTTAGCTTTTGATGGCATTGTTGATGAGTCAATATTGATAATTACAAAGGTTAAGTATTGTAAAGGCCTCTACCTCAGGGAAGAAACAGTCAGAATTTATTGAGAGCAGCCTCAAGTATGGGTACAACTTAAGAGGCTTATTTAAACAGTCTTAGCTTATGTGACTTTGGTCCTGACATAACTGATGTAGGTCCCTAAGCTCGTGAAACTAGATGGGAAACATATGCCCATATGTTGAGGATCTTCCATTGTACACAGTACTGATCTTTTCTACATTTCAGTTTCTTCATCTGTAAAATGAGGAAAATAATAATAGCACTACCATCCCTGCAAAATGCTTAGAACAGCAGTTCCTGGCACATGGTAAATGCTCAGCAAATGGTGACTATTATCATGTTTTTTCTGACTTTCGAGTGAATTGAGAGAATAGTTCACCAAGAGGAGCAATCTTACTGGGTCCCTCTAGTTCTTCTAAGAAACTGCTTTTAAGCTTCTCAGTCTTAAAAAATCTGCTGACAACTTCATGTCATTTAAGAAATTCCCAAAACTGGAATGTACAAGACAATGCAGTTTTACAGATACCCTTACCAATTTGACTATTCCATTTGTGAAATTTAGATCTTTGAAGAATGACTGATGGTCCTATGCCTCCAATTATCTCACAAGGTTTTTTCCACAGTTCTGTTTTACATATTTTAAGTGAAGCAAGAGTAAGGACGGACCTTATTATGCCTTGAAATTTGCACACAGAGATTGCCAAGGGCACTGAATATTTCTGTTTTCAGTCCTTTATTTGGTTTACTTCTGGGAAAAAAATGAAAGGCTATCAGCCACAGAAAATAAGCTGACCAACATTAAAATCTTCAATATGCACCCACGACAGTCTTTTTCACATAAACAATGCATATTCAGTATGGCTATTTAGAAAACTATTTTCCATATCAAAAATAAAATAAAATTAACTCAACCACACAGAGATATTCATTGTTACTATTTTGATGTGTATAATTCTAGTCTTCATACCCCCCACGTATATACACACATGTGCACACATGCACATGCATACATATAAATGGACTTGGGATTACACAGTATATTGACATTCTTTTTGATAATATACTGTTTTCACTTAATACATCATGGGTCTACAGACAAATCCTCAAAGAAAGAAATAGGTAGAAATCCTGGCAAACAGGCTATGCATTGGAGGAATGTTCTTAAAGGATGGAAAGCAATGGTCAGAAGGCAGGACTCTGCAGGATGAGCAGAAATATGGGCCAGGATTGCAAAATGGAAAGGGAATCAAACATCAGGAAACAAGATGGGAGCATGATAGAGACTTGGGAACTGGAACAAAGAACAAATCCAAACAAACAAACAAAAGAGTACTGTTATTAAATTTGAGACTAGTGACAATATTGTCCTGATGTGTAGATGCTGCTGTGGTGAGCGAGCTGGTCTGACAGCTTCCGCACTGCAGTGTGGGTTAGCTTTGGGCTGGAGGCAGTTATGGTGGCAGCAGCATCTTCTGAACTGTTAGATTTCAGTTATGGTGATGTGAACTTGGAAGTGTAAGTTCGGGGGCAGCCCCCAACTAACACTCTTTCCTAAGATCCCATGAACATCTATTGCTTATATGAAGTCTCTTCCTGGAAGACTTCTGATTTCCAGTTTGGCATGGAAAGAGTTTGGAAGCTGCCACTCTGTCTTCACAAGAAAAATGCTGAACAAACTGAAAATCAGCAGCTCTTCTTAGATCCAAAAACTAGAGAGACAGGTGAATACAGAAAACCACAGCTTACTAGGTAAGAACAGAAGCCCACACCTGGAGCCAATATTGGTAGGAACACTTCAAACTGTAACTGAGGAATCTCTGGGGGCTCCGTGTAGACTCACTTGAGAGTTAAAAGTTCCAAGGGGTGGCCAGTCTTTTGTGTATGTGGGGGTGCTCCCACACATTCATAAGTCTTATCTCCAGAGCCCTACAAGGTTTCTTACTGTAATGATCGGAGAAAAATCCTTGCATACTTCCCACAAGATGAAAAGTAACCATTTTGAAATATGTATGGAGACCTCTGTTATCTATTATCTGATAAGGCCTGCCCTCAAGGAAAACTATTTAAGAAGAGCCTAACTGGAACGAGGGGAGGGAAATAGCCACCTCCAGCCCCTCTCCCCTTCCTCTCTCACTTAAGGCAGAAGAGGGGGAATTGAGAAGCATCCATGAAGGTCACAAACCAAGGACAGAGGCTCATTAAAAGATAAACCCAATCACAGGTCTATAGAATGCTGGCTTCCCCCAAAACCTCACCAACATCAATAGAGCTCCTGCGTAAAAATGGGATTACAGATGAAAGAACTGCCAGCCTCAGATGCTATTTGAGAGGTCTGGAGAAAAACAAAGAGACAGTAGGACAAAAAAAAGACTAGAGGAAATTTCAGCCTCTGACACTACAGCTACAGCAAGCAGTAAATCTCATTTAACTCCTGGCCAAATTAACATAAAACTCATGGTCAAAGCCTATTGCGTATACATATATCAAATCATCACTATGTATACTTTAAAAATCTTATAATTTTTTGGTGAATTATACTTCCACAAAGTTGAATTTTTTCAAAAATTCTATTTACCTCAGTTCTTTTTACTTGACACATCATGTCCATTTAAAAAAAAATTTTTTTTAAGACATGTCAAAGGCAAAAAAATGCAAAAGGAGACAAAACATGCCTTAGAACCAGACTTAGATGGGGATCCCTGGGTGGCTCAGCAGTTTAGCGCCTGTCTTTGGCCCAGGGCGCGATCCTGGAGCCCCAGGATCGAGTCCCACGTCGGGCTCCTGGCATGGAGACTGCCTGTCCCTCTGCCTGTGTCTCTGCCTCCCTCTCTCTATGTCTATCATAAATAGATAAAATCTAAAAAAAAAAGAAAGAAAGAAAGAACGAACGAACCAGACTCAGATGTAGTGGGTAGTGGGGGTTTTGGAATTATCAGACCAGGAATCTAAAATAACTATGATTAATATCCTAAGGATTCTAATGGAAAAAGTAGACAGCATGCAAGAAGAGATGGCTAACATAAGCAAAAAGATGGAAATTCTAAAAATCTAAAAGAAATGCTAGGAATCAAAACCGCCATAACAAAGAATGCCTTGATGGGCTCATCAATACACAGGACACAGCTGAGGAAAGAATCAGCAAGCTTTAAGTAATGTCAATAGAAACTTCTAAAACTGAATCCAAAGAGAGAAAATAATGAAAAAGGCAAAACAGGATATCCAAGAACTGAGAGACAATCACAAAAGATACGCATAATGGGAACACCAGAAAAAGAAGAAGAAAAAAAAAAGGAACAGAAGAAATACTTGAAGTAATAATGGCTGAGAATTTTCAAAAATTAATACCAGCCACAGGTCTAGGAACCTCAGAAAACAGAAGGCAGAATAAATATCTGAAAATCCACACCTGGGAGTTTCATAGTAAAACTGCAGAAAATTGAATCCTTTGTATTTGAAACCACCGAAGTGATTTCTATTTCCTGTACTGAACACCAGCTATGTGATTTCTTACTTAACTTCCCAAACTTTGGCCCCTTCTTGAACAAAATGAGGGTAGTAATACCTAAGAAAGATGTTGTGAGAATTAGATACTGTATCTAAAGTGTGTAGCATAGTGGTACATAGATAAACAAGCACACGTATCCTTCTAGATACAGGATAGATCTATTTGCTCAATATATCGTGGTGATAATCATCATTATTACAGATGATGAAGCACCACTGCAGAATTCTTTCATTTTTCTGATGGCAAATTACTGGTCCACGCCAAGCCTCAGGAGAAGCTACGTGCCCCCAGGTGTGAAGGTGAACAGTTGTTGGGGCAGAAAGCCAGACAGAGCATCCTATTAACCTCCTTAATTCTCAGGGATGTGCTCTTCTGCTTACCTCTCCAGGGTACTTGCACTTCCTTGCCAAATTCCGACACCATATGGCATCCGTTCTTCCTAATTCATAATGTCAACACTTCCTTTTACTCTATTCCAAGAGCCTTTCAGACATGGTCCTGCACTTTTACCATCTTCTAACCCCAGTGTTTGGACATTTTTGCTAGACTTATATTTCCAGTTCATAGGAGCTAATACAGTTATAAAAACAGCATTTTCCCACATGTAGAGCATAGTATTTGGAACAAGGGTAATTTTGTCCACCACAGAGACATTCTCACACCTGAGAAGATGATATTGAGAGTTGATGCACACTGCAAGTGCACAGCTCTACCCAAATAGTTCCCGGAGCCCCATGTGACTCAGCTTGCTGGAAGTTGAATGTGAAGATGCGCAGTCTAAGCCAAGTGAAATCAGAAAGGATTCTATTCTTCATTTGTGCTCTTGAAGAACATTTAGAGAAGTTGAGACTCATTTTTCACATCCTCTCTTCTAATTTTCTCACATGCCACAGTTGTTCCTAACCTTTTATTCAACAACACTCTCCAAAGAAGTGCTTGCAGGCTATGAAATTTCAGATTTCCCTCCTTTTTCTCTTCTTTCCTTTAGTGGGTTTTTTTTTTTTCTATTTCTTATTTTCTATTTCCTCAGCAAAGTTTTATTTCCACCCCAACCCATCTCTCCTGATCCTACATCACAAAACATTCCAGGACCCAACTGGAAACAAAACAAACCAAGAAAAACCAGAATCATTCTTGGATGGCATATAAAGAAAAGAACCCAAATAGGTAGAGGACAAAGAACACTCACCTACAAATAAACTTTGGCCAACATCGCAGACAAGTTGTTGGAGCTCTTTGCTGCTGCTACAGATTGAGTACCATGTCGTGCCATCGCCCACCTTGTTGCTAAGGTGCGTCTGCCCCGGGTCCCTGCTAGCTTATGACACAACCAGTCAGGCTTGGCAGTAAAAGGTCACCTCCACCTCCAGCCCTCAAAGCCAGGGCCCTTCCAGCTCTTGCCTCCCTTTGCTTTCTTCTGGAGGCAGCCTTGACCCCTTCTGGCTTTCAAAAAATAAATGCACCTTCTGAACAGGAAAATGAGGCCCCTAAATGTAACTTTTCAGTGTCCCTAAAAATGGAAAGAAGTATTTATAATTCTTTCTATTCTCCCTTGGAAGTGTTAAGTAATTTTCTTGGGGAGGGTAAAAGGAGGATATCATTCTTCCTCCAATCTTTATCTCTCCTTCTAGAGTCTGTCATTGATGAATCAGACAAGCCCCACTTCCTGAGAAGACTGACCCCACTTCTGCCTCCCCCACACATATTTTGTAGAAAACTCATTTGCTTATTTTGTACAGAACTCAGGCTCTGTGAGTCCATGGAAGGTGGCAGAGGAAAACAGAAGAAAGGAACCTTTAAAAAATTTTTTAAATTCCAGCATAGTTAACATATAGTGTTATATTAATTTCAAGTGCGTAATACAGTGATTCAACAATTCTATACATTACTCAGTGCTCATCATGGTAAGTGTACTCTTAATCCTCTTCACCCATTTCACCCATCCCCCCAAGCGCCTCCCCTCTGGTAACCACCAGTTTGTTCTCTCTAGTTAAGAGTCTTTCTTTGGTTTGTCTCTTTTTTTTCTCTGTTCTTTTGTTTTGTTTCTAAATCTTTTTTTTAAAAATATTTTATTTATTTATTCATAGACACAGAGAAAGAGGGGCAGAGACACAGACAGAGGGAGAAGCAGGCTCCATGCAGGGAGCCCGATGTGGGACTCCATCCCGGGTCTCCAGGATCACACCCCAGGCTGCAAGCGGCACCAAACCGCTGCACCACCGGGGCTGACCTTTTGTTTTGTTTCTTAAATTCTACATATGAATGAAATTATATAGTGTTTGTCTTTCTCTGACTTATTTCACTTAGCATTAAACTCTCTAGATCCATCTGAATTGTTACAAATGGCAAGATTTCATTCTTTTTTTAAGGCTGAACAATATTCCATTTATATAGATAGCACATCTTCCTTATCCATTCATCTATTGTTGGACTCCTGGGCTGCTTCTATAATTTGGCTATTGTAGATAATGCTACTGTAAACATAGAAGTGCATAAATCTTTTAAATTAATGTTTTTGTATTCTTTGGGTAAATACTTAATAGTGGAATTACTAGATCATATGATAGTTCTACTTCAAATTTTTTGAAAAACCTCCATACTGCTCTCCACAGTGGCTGTATTGGTTGCCTTCCCACCAACAATCTGTGAGGATTCCTTTTTCTCCACATCCTTGCCAACACTTATTGTTTCCTGTGTTGTTGGTTTTAGCCATTCTGACGGCTGTGAGGTGATATTTCATTATGGTTTTGATTTGCATGGGGGTTAAGTGAGCTGTAGCATATTTTCATGTGTCTGTTGGTCACCTCTATGTCTTCTTTGGAGAAATGTTTTCTGTCCATTTTTAATTGCATTATTGTTTTTTGGGTGTTGAGTTGTGTCGAGTTCTTTATATATTTTTGGATACTAACCCTTTATCAGGTATATCCTTTGCAAATATCCTCTCCCATTCAATAGGTTGTCTTTTAGTTTTGTTGATTATTTCCTTTGTTGTGCAGAAGCTTTTCATTTTGAAGTAGTTCCAGTAGTTTCTCTTTGTTTTTGTTTCACTCACCTTGGGAGACACATCTAGAAAGAAATTGTTATGCCAATGTACTTGATTAGGGAGAGTCAACCTGAGATGCATGGGGGACCATTTGAAAACATTGTCCTTTTTCTGGTCAACTGAAACTAGTTCTTTTCCAACCCCATGATTGACTTTGAATAAATAAGTCTGATATGGTTTTCTATTGTCCTCAAATTGAGACTCAGATCAAAAGCTGAGGACCAAAGATATGGAGGATCCCATATTCTATCTTCACAATTAGGAAGAGCTTCTTCACTATAAGTTTTCCCAAGATATGCCAGGACTGGCCCTTCTACCACTCTAGAGTCCCACGCTTTGAGTCAATAGAAGAGAGAGAATTGTTTTCATGAGAAGTTCAACGAGCACTGAATCCCACTTCTATCCAATTACTGCCTGTGCTCTCTTCTAGGATTTTCATTATTTCAGATCTCAGATTTATATCCTTAGTAATTTTGAGGTTTTTTTTATTATTATAATATATGATATTATATTAAAGCCTCCGGGGGAGGCTTTTTTTTTTTTTTTTAATTATATGACTGCTTTATTTGAATTACGGGATACTTTCCACAATAGCAGGAATTCTTACCAGGAGTTCAAACATGAGTTCTAGGTTATTATTCAGACAATGGTGATGGATTCAAATCTTGCCTTTGTAACCAGGTTTGGTCAGGGGTATAGTTTATGACAAAGAACAAAGCTAGAAGACCCCAAGTAGTTAAGGGGTTTGCAGTTTCAATAGCTCTGAGTCACACAGCCTTCACAAGTTGGAGGACAATTGGCTGGAACAACTATGATAGTCACACAGAGAGAGAGAGAGAGGCAGAGACACAGGCTGAGGGAGAAGCAGGCTCCATGCACCGGGAGCCCGATGTGGGATTCGATCCCGGGTCTCCAGGATCGCGCCCTGGGCCAAAGGCAGGCGCCAAACCGCTGCGCCACCCAGGGATCCCGGGTTTATTTTTGTGTATAGTGCCAGTACCATACTGTTTTGATTACTACAGTTTTATAACACAACTTGAGGTCCAGAATTGTGAGGCCTCCAGCTTTGCTTCCTTTTTTAAAGATTGTTTTAGCTGTTCAGGGTCTTTTGTAGTTTCATACAAATTTTAGGATTATTTGTTCTAGTTCTATGAAAAATGCTGTTGGTATCTTAATAGAGACTGCATTAAATTTGTAGATTGCTTTGGGTAGTAGACGTTTTGAAAGGAATTTTCAAATTTAATTAATTAAAGGTCTTATACTATATGTTGACAAATTGAATTTGAATAAAATATTTTTAAAAATTTTTTAAAAATTAAAAAATTGTAAATTGTTTCAAGCATTAAAAAGATCCAGAGTATAAATAAAGAGCAACCTTATATCCATTACCCAAGTTTCACAAATCTTAATATTTTGCTTCATTTGCTTCAGCGCTCTTTCTCTTTTTGCACTTATTGGTACAATGATGCCCTCCCCATGGTTTCACTCCCCTTGTTATTTCCCAGAAGTAACCATGATCCTGAGTCATCATGAGGACACTTTTATTTGTTTCCTACATTAGACTATAAAGTTGCCAAAGGCAGAGTCTGTACCCTGTTTGTCTGAAGTAAAAACAACTACCTGTTGGCTTTATAACCACATAAAAGCAGGACTTCAGCTCCATATTAGAAACCCACCTCTTCCCAATAATTCTGGAGACATACCTTATGATGCACCCACAAGGCAATTTGTCTGCTGCAGATAGCACTTAGCTAAAATTTACTAAATACTGTTGAGTGCTTACTCTGTGCTGACCATTTTGATAACCACTTCACATGTAAGCATTTAATCCTAACAATTACCTATGAAATGAGTTGTTCTTATTTTAGAGACAAAGAAATGGATTCTTAGAGTAGAAACACATCACAGATTATGTGAGAATATGTGAACCTAAACAACTGACTTCACAAAATGAAATCCCTTCTCATACTTTTTCCTTTCCCCCATTCTTCCACCCAGCTCCAACTCCCAATTCATTTGCCCAAGTTCACTACTTGGGTCCCACCTTTTGTGAGAATATCACCACCATGCCACTGGTATTTGTCAGATGTTCCCAAACATAATTGCAGGATTAGGGTGGGACTCTTCCTGCACCAAAATAATAGCTCTTCTGACCCAAAGAGAAAAGAGAACTTTCCACTACCATTTAAAATCAAATGGCTCTGAGAAACTGTCTCATGATTTTTTGGAGCCTTCAGTAAGAACAACACTATTAAAAAAGAGAGGATGGGGGCATGGAGATTTCCCATTCTGGCCAAGATAAAGTAATCTCCCTAGATAGCCTATGTCTCTTGTAGACTAAACTTAAAACTCTGGATGAGATACAAAAAGAAACTGCGTAACAACCCTGAAAAGTAACCAATATCAGGAAGGAAAGTCAAAACTTGAAAAAGTTTTTTCTCCCATCTCATTTATCTCCTTACTTTGAACTTTGACTGGAGAGCAGACTTAATCAGGGAACTACTTAGTGGATGCAGGTGGCAAAAACTCCCAAGAGAAGACAGCTTTCTGGCCAGAAGACCAATAAAGGGGCCCCTGAGAGCCAGAGAAACATGCACAGCTCCCCTAAGCATTGATCACCTCTTGCAAAATTGGCCACACCTTCCAGTTGACACGGCCAGTTGGGAACATCAAGCCAAATTCCTCTGATTATCGCAACTCTTCTCCCATGCTACTATTACCACAATCCCTGAACAAGAACCATAGGCCCCCATCTCATCTAACTTCTGTGGGCAATTGCAGACCTGTGGGTTCCATTTTCCATACCACTCAGAAACTAAGAAGTGGAGGTTGGAGGACAGATGGCAATCCCCTGATGATCCATCCCTAATACCTTCCCTCACAGTTTCTCTTTTTTTCCAGTCCCATAGGAATAGGTCAGCAAGTCTGCTTCTAAGAAATTGATCAGTGGTGGGACACCATGCTGTTTTTCCTTTTTGCACATATCCTCAAATCTTTACGAATGGCTTTCTGGAACCTTTCCTTGGTCTCAGCTAAGGGAGAGCATCTCACCCTCTCCTCCACGGGGATAGGAGTGGGATTCAGTGCTCACTGAACTTCTCCTCATGAAAACAATTCTCTCTCTTCTATTGACTCAAAGTGTGGGACCTAGAGTGGTAGAAGGGCCAGTCCTGGCGTATCTTGGGAAAACTTACAGTGAAGAAGCTCTTCCTTTTTTTTTTTTTAAGATTTATTTATTTACTTATTTATGATAGACAGAGAGAGAGAGGCAAAGACACAGGAGGAGGGAGAAGCAGGCTCCACGCCTGGAGCCCAACACCGGACTCGATCCCGGGACTCCAGGATCGCGCCCTGGGCCAAAGGCGCTAAACTGCTAAACCGCTGAGCCACCCAGTGGTCCCCGGAAGAAGCTCTTCCTAATTGTGAAGATAGAATATGGGATCCTAGATATCTTTGGTCCTCAGCTTTTGATCTGAGTCTCAATTTGAGGACAATAGAAAATCATATCAGACTTATTTATTCAAAGTCAATCATGGGGTTGGAAAAGAACTAGTTTCAGTTGACCAGAAAAAGGACAATGTTTTCAAATGGTCCCCCACGCATCTCAGGTTGACTCTCCCTAACCAAGTGGTAGCTTCTAATCTAGTGTTTTCAAAATAGGCTTGACTCATGGATGAGACATAAAATCAGGGTAGTCGATCACTCAAGTAGATGTTGACTAGCATCATTTAAAATGAAGTAGAATGGAATAGATGAGCATATTTTATGAATTTTTAGTTTAAAAAGCCCTGCCCTGGGATGCCTGGGTGGCTCAGTGATTGAGTGTCTGCCTTTGTCTCAGGGCATGATCCAGGGTCCAGGATCGAGTCCCACATCAGGCTCCTTGCAGGGAGCCTGGTTCTCCCTCTGCCTGTGTCTCTGCCTCTCTTTCCTTGTCTCTCATGAATGAATGAATGAATGAATGAATGAATAAATAAATAAATAAATAAATAAATAAATAAATAAATAAAATCTTAAAAAAAAAAAAAAAAAAAGCCCTGCCCTAACTACTAGTAGGGTAGAGAAAGATGATAAACTACACGCTCGTGGTAGAAAATCTGCCACACTGAGAGTTCCACAGAAGAATCCTCCGGGAAGAAGTCAGGTTTTTCTCTCACCTAATGAATGTTGGCTCCAGAGAACTGGGAAAAATATATAATACAAAGAAAATATAGGGACACCTGGGTGGCTCAGTGGTTGAGTGTCTGCCTTTGGCTCAGGTTCTGATCCCAGGGTCCTGGGATCGAGTTCCACATTGGGCTCCCTGCAGGGAGTCTGCTTCTCCCTCTGCCTGTGTCTCTGCCTCTTTCTGTGTGTCTCTCACGAATAAATAAATAAAATATATATATATAAAGAAAATATAAAATACAGAAAGAGTCAGATTTTGGCACTTGAAATGTTCTTGAAGATGGAAAGTATTATTTCTTCCAATCCATTTATAGCCCGCCCAAGTCTGAGCAGCTGAGCTGCCCAAGGTAAAGCTCTGAACACAGTGCTCACCATACACTAAGTGCTAATGAAATATATTTTGTATTATTATTGGTGTTGTTATTATTCATTCACTCATTTCCTGAAAGTTCTTACTAGTTAGATACTATCCAGTTTCCTAAGGTAATGCCACACTGTTAAAATATCCATATGGATAGTGTTGGGGAGGGAAATAAAAGCCTACACTTTAGAAGTATTTTTTAATATTGGTTTTGTCATTTCTTTTGCTTAAACCCAGTGTTCAGGATGACCTAATTTTAGAAGCAAGTGAACTTAACATTTATTTTCATCACAATTAGAATGATCTGTTCTGCCCTTTCTGTAGGCAGAAACTTAAATCCAAATGAGATCCTGAAGTGAAAAATAACATTCACAAGTAAGTGCTGTCAAGGCTTATGCCAGATGCTACTCTGTTAGTTTTGAGTGCACTAATTTCAGCATCATTATATCCTAATATTAGCTGACACGACAAAGACTCGGGTGGATCAAGACTCTTGCTTGTGTCTCTGCCTCTCTCTGTATGTCTCATGAATAAATAAATAAACTCTTTTTTTTTTTTTTTTTAAAGACTCTTGTTTCTCTTCACTCCTGGTCCCTTCCCCCACCCTTTCTTCAGTTCTGGGACCCATCCTGTGTATCAACTGGGTTTACAAATTTATCTGCCTGCCAATCTGCATCCAAGCTGAATTCTTTTCTAAGACAGAAAGCGGTTAGGTAAGCTGTTGTTCAGTAGCAGAGCTTGGTTTCCTTACCTGTAAAGTGCACATACTAATAGTATCTGCTTCACACAGAGCCTAACATAAGAAAGAGCTTTACTAACAATTATTATTAGCTATCATGACTTTTATTACCATTAGTTTTAACAAGGGTCCTTCCTGATATTTATACTTTTTCTAAAAGAACATAATAGATTCTGGCTTTTTATTTTCCCTTCTGGGGTTTCCAAAATCACCCAATGAGGCAGCTGTCCACTAAGCCTCTGCCTACAGCTTAGCTCAAACTATTTTTTAAAGGACTAGGACAAAGTCTTCTTTTCTTTTTTATCCACTACAGAAGCTAGCACAAATGTTAACAAAGCTTTTGAGATAATTTTCTTTTATTTAAATTCATCCCAAATCACAGAATAATTTTTCAGAAGTTCCTTTTCCTTTTATGGTATATTTTTTTAAATTACAATAGAATAATGTGTACTTTCTGTTGGAAAAGGGAGAGAGAAACAACATGAAAATCAGAGTCAATTAAAGAGGAAATACAAAAATTCTTGGCCTTAGAGTAGGGACATCTATAAAGAGAAAACAAAAAAATCCTTGAACTAGAAGGATTCCCAAGATGATGATTTCCTTTGCTCTGTGATTCTGAAAACACTGTAATGGTTATTAGGAAGTGACTCAGGACTTTAAAGTTTGTTTTCAAAGTGTATGGCAAACAAAACTCAGCAATTGATGTTTCCAAGCTCAAACGAAATAAATTTGAATCTATAACAATAGTTTTTCAAAATCTATGGCACTGAGAAAATATTTTCTTTAATAATACAGCTGTCTATTCATAATGAGTGAGAGGGCCAACATTTTTTTTAAAGATTTGGGGTTCTTCTGTCAAAACTATTTAGAACCACAGATCTACACTATTAGATTTTGAGGCAAGATCCTGCTATTATAGGACCACAAACACTTGGAACCATGAGGGATAAGTAGCAGAACCACTACAGTAAAGTTCAGCTCTTCACACTTCCCACCATGGCTTGCTGACAGCCCGTATACTGTTCTGCCTCTACAGGGAACTCCAAACTCCAGCAGGTCCACAAAGTCAAACTAACTAATGGCTTCTTTGCCAAGAATGGAGGTTAAAGCATTAGGCCTTAATGTATATCCTGGCTCAGTTATCTACTAGACCTGTGGTAATACAAAGTTACCTCTCAGCACATTTTCAATATTCACTTAGTCAGTCAGTCAGCCAGTACATGTTTTTTGGCACCTATAATGCATCAGGCACTGTGATAGTCATTGAGTATATAATCCGTGGTGTGTAAATTGAACAGTGTTTAAGGCAGACACCAGGGGTTGGCTAACCAAAGCCATGTCAGCCCTCTTCACTACTAGTATTCCCCCAAATAGCTGTACACTATGACTTCACTACCCTGAGTCTCTTTTCTCATCTATAAAATGGCTGAGTTGGTCTATATATCCTCTGTGATCTCATCTAGCTCTGTGATTATATCTATCTGAATTCTGGGTATTATGAGTTAAGTTTCTACCTTGTGCAAACGCTAAATACAACTGAGCTAGAGAGGGAAAATAAAACATCATGGCAGGCGGGGGCCACCCAAAGCCATGGGAAGAGGAGGCCATGGTCTTCATAGCATGTGTATGGGAGAACTACAAGCTGTCTCAGCCCAAAATAGCTCCCCTACCACAGCATCCATCAGTGGAAGGCACACAGAACCTGGAAAATCACAGCATGTTCTTCCCAACCCACAATAATCTTATACCAGTAAGTCTAAGTTCAAACAATCAAGGACAGAAAGAGTGAGGATATCATCAGTCCTGAGGAAGGAAGAAGGGTTGATTCATATAAGTTGCCTCGTTAATGGATCGATTGCATATAATTCTTACAGCATGTTTATGGTAAAGAAAATTTGCTACTGGAGGTACAGGTTTTGCTATTTGGCTGGGTAGGTTTGCACTGCCCCAGTTACCCTGTTACACTCTCTAAGCCTCGGTCACAACGGGGTGTAGACTACATCCCTCTTGAAGTGTCCTGGAACTCCTGCTGTCAAGCAGGAAAGAAGGCAAACCCTCAAGAGGACTTGTGGACAGGGAGCAGGCTGTTAAGCAGATTGGAAGGAGGATTTAAGCTTGCTCTCTCATCTTCCTTTTCTTGATCTATTCTTTGAGGAATTAATGTAACTAATAACATTTATTCCTAGTAGAAGGGAATAAAGTCTTTGAAATGGGATTTAGGAAGGAGCCTCTACAAGGAAAATCTAAATTAGGGGAAAAGGATCTGTAGTTTGCCCATGTTATCCAGATTCATATTGTTCCAGTTTTAGTCTTCTTTTATTATAACCCAGCATTGGGGCAAATTTTTGCCTGTTTAGCCTTTTCTCAGTTACAGGGTTTGAAGAGAAGTTTCATGTATCAATTAGGGTTTGATAAGGGGAACAAATAAATAAGACTTAAATAAGCATTAAAGATTTGTTATAGGGATCAGACCACAGGCAATTATGGGATCTGGTTAAACAGTTTATGTGAAGCTGTTGGCTTTGCATCTGGTGCTAAAGTAAGCAGAGCCGGAATTTAGGTAGGGAAGATGGATATGAAGTGAGGGAAAACAGAGACAAACTGGAACCCACAGAAGCCATGTTTCTTTCACTGCCTCCAAATTTCCCATTTTGATGATGCAGTGCCCTGCAGGAGAAGCTGGTGCTCTTCATCACAGAGCTAAATAAGTGGATGGTTCAGGAGTTGAAGAAACTGATGGAGGACCCAGAGGGAACTGAAGTGGCTATAGTCTGCACACCCAGCCCACATAATGAGCCAGAAGATAAATGGTAGTGTGCATGAGTGGCAACAATACGTGGAGCCTCCAGATTGACCTTGCAGACATAAAAAGAATATATGCTTCCTCACTTCCAAACCTCATGCACATTGTCCTCTATAGCCTCTTAACTTGAACATATACAAGGAAAAGATTTCTAGGAAATGTAATTCCAGCTTAGTTAGCCTGACAAAGTACAAATCCACCACAATATATTTCTCTACACTTGTACCAAATTATTGAGTGAGGGAGCAGTCTCCAAGGCCCTCATGATGGAAGCAGTAATTACCCAATGGTTCAAAAAGAACAGTCTAAGGCAGCATGGTCTAGCTGTCCTTCCTGTCATGGAAATTCCATTACAATGCCAACTCATTTACTTATAATATGGAAGGAAGTCTTTATATCTGTTCGTGGACCATGAGTGTTCTTAAGTATGAGATAGTAGAACCATCTCCTTAACTTTTCTTCTTCTCCCCCTTCCACTTTCCTGCCTCATTACCCAGATTCCTGCAAACTCCTGGGACTATCTTCCCAATTCACTATACTCGAAGAATGGTTCCTATTCCACCAATCTAACAATGTACACACTTAACATTTCTACCAATTGAGTTAAACAACTTTTGAAAAGATTTCCAGGGCAGCCTGGGTGGCTCAGCAGTTTAGCGCTGCCTTCAGCCCAGGGCATGATCCTGGAGACCCGGGATCGAGTCCCACGTCAGGCTCCCTGCATGGAGCCTGCTTCTCCCTCTGCCTGTGTCTCTGCCTCTCTCTCTCTCTCTCTCTCTCTCTGTGTGTGTGTGTGTGTGTGTGTCTCTCATTAATAAATACATAAAATTCTAAAAAAAAAAAAAGATTTCCAATGCTTTACTTTAAAGACATGTTTTTAATAAGAAAAATGTTAAAATTAAGAAATAAGGGACTTTTGCTTCTTGATAGGATGTAGAAATTTTCAAATGACTCCAAATAACAAAAACAAGCTGGATAAGCTAAAAACATTAAATTCTAGTAAAAGCTATCAAAGGATGATGTAGGAGTTGATACTCTGATACAGCAGAAACAACCAAAGAGTTGAGGACCAAACCTAAATGAACTTAAGGTAACTTAAATAAACTAAATTCCAAAAAGGAATAACTCTTCTCAAGAAAGAAAATATGCATGACTGCTTTTATCCCTGGCAGAGGAAATGGAGGAGTAAATCTGCCATTGACAAGGGTGTGTTGAACCAGCCTAACTTTAAACAAATATTTCCTCGTTATGTTTGAGCTGGCATCATAGATGAAAAGCCCAGGAAGCCACGGCAACAGGGTACCTCTGCACTTATTTGTCAGTTCTTTCCTACAAGGCCTTAACTAAAGGTACAACGTGGAAGTCCAGGCGCAGAACAGGAGAGCTCTGAGAATTACTTCTGAGGCATACTGAATGTTATCCACAAAGAAGGAGACAAAAGCCAAACAGAGAGGGAAAGGTCAGAAGGCTCAGAGAGATCCCCACCATGTGGCTCTGAGCCGTCACTGAGTCATGGTAGTGGCTGACCAGAGGCTGGAACAAAGGCAGAGTTGCTGAGTGAAAGCCCCCACAGCACATAGTCCTATACTAAGTTGTAAGCTAGTAGATCTGCAAAAGATAAGAGCAGGACAAGGGTAAAGAGAATCTGCTGAGGCATGGAAAGCCAAGGACAGGGCTAGAGGGCAAAAATACACCCCAGACACCCAAGAAACTGGTGGCTGGACCATATAGCAGTGAAAAATCACAAGATACTCACATTTCTCAAAGCACACTGACAGGAAAATACTAAACCTTTGTTTAAAACATTTGTAACCAAAGGTAAATTAAACCTACTGAAAACTCCTACAAGCCCATAAATGTATCAATTACAGATTAGTTTGACTTCCTACCCACCCAGCCCTCAAACTTGTAGCTCAACAGAGGAAAGAATGCACCCTTTACTAGGGATAAAATATTGCTTATTTCCACCACTACTATTTTTTTTTTTACCCATAATGCTGATCATAGAGTAAAAATTTGTAAGCTATGTCAGGAGGCAGGAAAATGTGACTTAAATTCAAGATAGAAGACAGACTCTAGAAGCTCACCCAGAGATGACATTGTTTTGGAATTAGCACAAAAAACTTTAAAGTGACTATGATAAATATGTGAAAGAAATATGTAAAAAGTTAAATACATGTATAAACACATATGGACTTTCAGTGAAGAAATGAAAATTACAAAAGAGAACAAAATGATAAATCTAGGACTGAAAATTACAATGTCAAAAATGAATAATTTATTTCATGGGGTTAACAATAGGCTGGACAATGTATAAAAAAGAAACACTGAAGATAAGTTGATAGAAATGATGCAAACTGAAGTAAAAAGAGGGAAAAAAAGAATGAGCCAAGATTTGAACAGAGCATCTAAAATCCGTAGGACAATATTAAGTGGTCTAATGCATGAAATTAGAGTTTCAGAAGAAGAGGAGATGAGGGAATGGGGTAGAAGAAATACTTGAAAATAAAATGTTTGATAATTTTCCAAAGTTGATGGGAGACATCAAGCCACAGATCCAAGAAGTTCAGCAAGCTCTAGGCAGAATAAATACAAAGAAACCTAAATCTACACATACTATAGTCAACATGCTAAACATCAAAGTTGAAGGAGGGAAAAAAAAACCCAACATATAAGCAAACAGATAAAATGGATGTAACACATTCAGGAAAACAACATTAAAAATAAATCTGCCATTTCATCAGAAACAGCAATGGGTAGAAGACAATAGCATGTACCAACCTAGAATTCTATATCCAGTAAAAATACCCTTCACATTAAAGATAAAGACAGGGACGCCTGGGTGGCTCAGTCATTGAATGTCTGCCTTTGGCTCAGGGTGTGATCCTGGGGTCCTGGGATGGAGTTCCACATCAGGATCCCCGCAAGGAGCCTGCTTCTCCCTCTGCCTGGGTCTCTGCCTCTCTCTGTGTGTGTCTCTCAAGAATAAATAAATAAAATCTTTTTTTTAAGATTTTATTTTTATTTTATTTACTCATGAGAGATACAGAGTGAGAGAGAGAGAGGCAGAGACCCAGGCAGAGAGAGAAGCAGGCTCCATGCAGGGAGCCAAACATGGGACTGGATCCCGGGTCTCCAGGATCACGCCCTGGGCTGCAGGCGGCGCTAAACCTCTGCGCCGCTGGGGCTACCCAAGAATAAATAAATAAAATCTTTAAAACAAAAACAAAAACACTCCACTCCAAGATTTCCAGAACTCATACAGCAATTAAGCAATGTGGCAGAATACAAAATCAATGCACAGAAATCAGTGGCATTTCTGTACACTAGCAATGAGATGGAAGAAAGAGAAATTAAGTTATCAATCGCATTTACGATTGCACCCAAAACCATAAGATACCTAGGAAGAAACCTGCATGGAGTCTGCTTCTCCCTCTGCCTGTGTTCCTGCCTCTCTCTCTGTCCCTCATGAATAAATAAATAAAATATTTTAAAATAAATAAATAATAAATAAAGATAAAGACATTTTTGGAAAGACAAAGCTAATTCAACTCCAACAGGCCTGTGCTATAAGGAATGCTAAAAGAAATTCTTCAAGCTAAAAGGAACTGACACCAGATGAAAGCTCAGAGAAAAAAATAGTAAAATGAGAGAAAAATATAAAAAATTATTTTTAAATATCTTTATATGTAATTTTTAATCCCTTGAAAAGATTATTAGTTCTTTAAAGTAAAAACACTAGTGAGGCACCTGGGTGGCTCAGTTGTTAAGCTTCTAGCTCTTGATTTTGATTCAGATCATGATCTCAGTCATGAGATCAAGCCCTGCATCAGGCTCTGCACTGGCCACAGAGCCTGCTTAGGATTCTCTCTCCCCTCTCTCTTTGCCCCTCCTCCCCCAAAATAAATAAAGTCTCATTTTAAAAAGTTTCATTTTAAAAAAATACTAGCAAAAAAATAAAAAATAAAAATAAAAAAAAATACTAGCAATGCATTAAGTATGTATGAAAAAATTATGGCAATTGGAGCAAAAGTGTAGAAAAAGTGTAAATAGAATTGTACTTCTTTAAGCTACCTAGGTTTTTATGAAGTCATCTGTTATTATGTGAACATACACTGTGATAACATATGGATGCCTATTTTTTATGAAGATAGGCACATTATTATTTTTTTAATTTTTAATTTAAATTCAATTTAATTAACATATATTATTGGTTGCAGGGGTAGAATTCAGTGATTCATCAGTTGCATATAATACCAGAGCTCATTGCATCAAGTGCCCTCGTTAATGCCCGTCACCCGATTACCCATACCCCCGTCTATTATAATCTCTGTAAAGCCACAGTTATCAAGACAGAATGGTATTATCATAGAATAAACAAATAGTTATAGGGAATAGAATAGTAGAGAGTCCAAAAACAGAACCACATACATTTGGTCAATTGATCTTCAACAAATCAGTACAATTCAATGGGAGAGGAACATTTTTATAACAAATGGAAACAATCAAATATACATATGGGAAAAATTGAACCTAGACTCCTACTTCATTCTATATTAAAAAACTAATCTAAGGTAGATTATAGACCTATACAGAAATTAGAACCATAAGATTTCTTTAAAAAAAAAAAAGTAATAGAATAATTTCATGACTTAACATAAGCTTTTGTAGGACACTGAAAGCACCAACCATAAAAGAAAAAAAAAATCATACATGAACTTCATTAAAATAAAAACTTCTGCTCATCAGAGACACTATTAAAGCAAAGAAATAGGCCAGACAAAATCTGGGAGGTCATATTTATAATATACATATGTGACAAAAGACTTATGTCCAGTAACTCCTACAAAGCAGTTTGAAAATTGCAACCAATTTAAAAATAACAAAGCATTTAAATAGATACTTCAAAAGATGTTAACAGTGGCCAACAAGCACATGAAAAGCTACACAATATCATCAGCCATCAGGAAAATATAAAGTAACAATTTCATACCCACTAAATTGCTGATATCAGAAAGACTGGCAATGAATTAATACTAATGAGGATTTGGAAAACTGTTTGACAGTTTCTTTATAAGAAACTATATCTAAGCTTATCTTAAAACCAAGTAATTCTACTCCTAAACATTTACCCAAGGAAAATTAAAACTAAGTCCACAAAAACAAAACAACAACAACAAAAAACTTTTATTAGACAGTGTATAGCAGACTTAATTCCTAGTAGTCAAAAAAGTGAAATACTTCAATGTTCATTAACAAGGGAACGGAATACTATCAGCAATAAAAAGAAACAAATTACTAATAAATCAACAATGTGGATACATCTTCCAAATAAAATATTGAGTGGAGCCTGACACAAAAGGAGATATATTGTGATATGTTGTGATGTATATAAACTTCACTTATAAAAAGTCAACAACTCATGGTAACTACCATATGTATGGTGACAGAAATCAGAAAATGGTTGCCTGGAACAGAAAGAATTGACTTGAAAGGACAAGAGGAGATATTTTGAGGTGATGGAAATACCCTAAATCTCGTTTTGGCTAATTGTTTACATTGGTATATATAGTTTTCAAAACTCATCAAACTGCATGCTTAATATCTATGCATTTTCTTGTATATAAATTATCACAACAAAAAATGTAAAATTAAAATATATACGCATCTTACTTGACTTACAATGGAGTTATGTTCCAATAAACATGTTGTAAATTAAAAATACTGTAAGCCAAGAATGCATTTATTTATTTATTTTTCCAAGAATGCATTTAATACACCAAACCCACTGACCATCATAACATAGTCTAGCCTACCTTAAATGTGCTCAAAACACTTACATTAGCCTACAGTTGTGCAAAATCACAACACAAAATCTACTTTATAATAAAATATTGAATATCTCATGTAATTTGTTGAATACTGTACTGAAAGTGAAAAACATAATGGTTGTATGAGTACAGAATGGTTGTGAGTGTATCAGTTGTGTACCCTCGTGAGCATGTGGCTGACAGGGAGCTGCAGCTGCTGCTGCCCAGCATCACATGAGAGTGTCCTACCACATATTGCTAGCCTGGGGAAAGATCAAACTTCAAAATTTGAAGTAGGATTTCTACTGAATTCATATGGATTGCACCATTATAAAGCTGAAAAAAATCAATGCATCAAACTATCGCAAATTAGGGACCATATGTATATTGAAATCAAGTGGGATGGTTGGGATAATTTTACCACTTGCCATTTTATTTTATTTTATTTTATTTTATTTTATTTACTTAGGTTTAAAGATTTTATGCATTTATTCATGAGAGAGAGAGAGATGCAGAGACACAGGCAGAGGGAGAAGTAGGCTCCATGCAGGGAGCCCGACGTGGGACTCGATCCCAGGTCTCCAGGATCAGGCCCCAGGCTGAAGGCAGTGCTAAACCGCCGAGCCACCAGGGCTGCCCAACCACTTGCCATTTTAATCTGTGTGTATAATAGTAAGCAAACATTCAGGTCTGAGTTTCTTGAAAACTAAGGTCAAGGGAATATCTATATTTTACCTAAGAGAAAAGGTCTTTGCCATATAAAGGCTTGTTACCTGAGGAACAGGGGTAGATCCATCAGATTTGATAGCTATCACCTTCATCCTGGCTCAGGCCATCATCTGCACCGCCAATCTTTAGCTTCACTGATTGCAGTAGCCTCCGAAACGTACACTCTGCTTCTATTCTTGTCTCCCTCCAATCTATTACTAAATGTACAGAGATCTTAAAAAAACAAAACCAAAACCAAAAACAAAAACTGAGGGAAGCACCTGGGAAACCCAGTCAGTCAGTTGACATCCAACTCTCGGTTTCGGCTCAGATTGTGATCTCAGAGTCCTGAGATCAAACCCATGTCAGGCTCCATGCTCCATGGGGAGACTGCTTAAGATTCTTTCTCTCCCTTCTCCCTCTGCACCCCCACCCTCTAAAATAAAATAAATAAATCTTAAAAAAAAAAAAAAGCAAATATGACAGGGACTTTCTTTTGACTACAAATAAAATACACTCTGATGTAGTAAGGCATATAAGATACTTTTTAACCTTACACCTATATCCCTCTCTAGTCTCATCTCCTACCTTTCCTTGCTTTATATCTTAAAGTCTTATAAAACCCAATTGTTAAAATGTCCTCACATGCATGGTGTTATTTAAAACCTCCATATCTTGCTCAAATTCTTCCCTTTGCCCAAGTGCCTTTTCAGCCTATCTTATCCTGAATAACTGACTCATCCTCTTCAGACTTAGCTCACCTGTGATCTTTTCAGGATATGTTCCTTGAAGCATCATGTTCCTATGGTACCCAGTGTACACCTCTAGCTTAGCACTTAGAATATTTCTATTTCATGAAAAAATACTGAGCATTTACCAAGCACTGTTTCAACTCTTTGAATATAATCAATTACTTGAACAAATCATCTTAACTTTAGGTAATTAAATTTGTTCATTTGTCTTGTCCAGCTAAATCACAAATTCCATGAAGCTATGCCATGGTTGTTGTTTTTTTTTTTATGCCATGGTTTTTAAAAATTCATCCCTATAGCACCAAGCACTGTGCCTGGCACGTAATAGCTTCCTAGAATAAATTCTTCAATTCTTGTGAATTGAAATGAACCAAATGATGAGACAGGACAGAGATGGCTACAGGTTGATGGGTCAGAATTGAAACGAGACAATACTCCTACTCAATACTGCTTGGCAATCCTGATGGATTCAGGACTGTCTGTGCAGCACAAGTCAGGGAGGAGGACCCTCAGATGTGCCGAACGGCAGGTCTGGAAACCAGGGCAGAAGTGCAGAAACCAGACGTCACTGACTACATGATTTTGCCTTCAGCTGCCCCTACGTGGAACAGCCAGAAATAATTTCAAGACCACAGAAGTGCTGAGTTTTTAGTGGTGGCAGATCCCCGTTGACATCCACCCAAGGGTGTTTGATTGCCCCCCTACATTCCAAACCAGATGTCTTTGGATGGCAATCTACTTTTTCTCACCTCGGGGTGGCCTGAGGGGAAGTTGGATTAGAGGTAGGTGGGCAATAGGGTGAAGGTTTTAAAATTATATTCCATGACTGATTGCCTAAGATTATGTATGAGGTGTGATTATAAAGTAATGAGAGCCATTTTCACGTGTGACTTGTCTTATGTTTTAATCACACCTCATATATGGAATGTGTGTCATTTTATACAATGTTTGAAAATTACCACAACCTAGGGTTTTGGGCAGGAAATGTTAAATTGTTTTTGAGGGCTCTTTTGCAAGGTAACTATATTCTGGTTTCTCTTCAGAGCATATGTGAAATTGTAAGACTACGAAGAGTCTTCTTATAGAAATATGCAATTTCAGGCATGTTAACTAAGAAAAGAAGAGAGAAACACTGTATTTAAAAAGGTATGGTCGGTGGGGTGCCTGGGTGGCTCAGCGGTGGAGCATCTACCTCCAGCCCAGGGTGTGATCCTAGGGCCCTGGGATCGAGTCCCACATCAGGCTCCCTGCATGGAGCCTGCTTCTCCCTCTGCCTGTGTCTCTGCCTCTCTCTCTCTCTCTCTCTCTCTCTTTCTCTTTCCCTGTCTCTCTTGAATAAATAAATAAAATCTTAAAAAAAAAAAAGTTGTGGTCATCTAAATGCTCCACAGCCTTTTGACAATTGTTATAAACTACTTGGCAATAATGATAAAAATGAAACTTTTTATAAATATATAACAGACATACATTTGGAATTAAAGAGAGAAGTCAATTAAAATTATGAAAGCATGGATAGTGAAGGATTTCTGTACTGAATAATTATCATAATTCTTCACAGGCATTTATCATTATTACCCAATGGTCTTCTAACAGAATCTAGGTGGTGATTGGACAGGCATTAAAACACTAACATTAAAACATATGGGCTTTATTTTTTTTAAAGAGTTCTTGCTGTTTCTAAAAGAATACTTGCAGCTGACTAAGCAAGAGAATAATCATATTTTAAGAAACTAAGATTTGGAGTTAAAGATGTCAAATGCAAAAGAAATTACAAAAGAAAAGCAGCCAATTAGGAGGTTAGTAATAACTGGATTCTATCTTTGGCCACATAGAACTAAATCCCTGCTATTGGTATTAGAATCTTGAGGCATAAATATGGCCAAACCAACATGAGAAGCAAAAATGCTAGCAGAAGCTGGAGTTGCACCCAATGGACTGTGAAAAGGGAATTTTAAAATGCTCTTTTATCTGGAGGGTGTCATTTTCAAAATGACTTAGAGGAGTAATTCTCAAACATTACGGTTCATAGAATTCACATGGATGAGGCACGTGGGTGGCTCAGTTGGTTAAGTATCCAACTTGATCTCAGCTCACATCTTGATCTCAGAGTTGTGAGTTCAAGCTCCATGTTGGGCATGAAGCCTACTTAAAATAACTAATCACATGGAGTACAAATCCTCATTAAGAATGAAGCAAAAATCTGCATTTTATTCTGATGTAGGTTATCTTCTAATCACATTTTTATTTTTTTTTTTAAGATTTTATTTATTTACTCATGAGAGACACAGAGAGAGGGGCACAGACACAGGCAGAGGGAGAAGCAGGCTCCATGCAGGGAGCCCAATGTGGGACTGGATCTCCATGGATCTCCATGGATCTCCATGGATCTCTATGGATCTCCAGGATCACGCCCTGCGGGCGCTAAACCACTGAGCCACCCAGACTACCCCTAATCACATTTTTAAAGTAGCATATAGAAAGTAGGAATTCTTATAGAATTGCGATTGTTCATTACAGCTTTACTGTAAGATCTAATAGTGATAACACTGAGATAAAGATTCAGCAAAACTTTTACCTGGGAAGTAAGTCCATTTAAAAATATTTCCCATAAGTTTAATTATTTGAGGGGTATATATCCTTGACAGTATATAAGAGAATGCAGTGGGAACTTAATGTTTTCTTGACTGTGATTAATGACTTAAAAAGCATAAAGAAATAGAGGAAATAACAAAATTTAAGCTTCAACTTTCAAATGTAGAGGTTATAATGAATAATCAAGATAGATCTGTCGGTGTTGTCAGTGGGGACAACACTGGTCAGTGTTGTCAGAGGGTGATGATTTGACATGGAAACCAGGTTGGAGGCATTCACATTTGTACCGATCTAATTTGAGGATGCAAATACAGACTCCTTGCTGAGAAGCCATTTTGCAAATTTTGCCCAGCATTGCAAATGCAAGCTCAGAATGTACTACTCCCACAGCTTCCAAAGGGTCCAAAGCTAAGCTGGTCCCATCTGCCAGGGGACTCCACCACTTGTGAAAGCAGCAGCTGCCACTTCTCTGATTTGTGTTGATATGAAACTCCAGAGCAAAATAAAAGATTGGCATCTGGGCTTACTGCTACTTTGATAGAAACGTTATCATGCTATGTTTATAATGATTCCGATGGTTTAAAGAAATATTAATGAGGACACATTTTTCAAAATTCCCAGTTGAGTTCTCATACATGTTTTATTACAAATAGGTCTGTGAGAAAAACAGGATCTTATTATTTATACTACTATAAAATGGGATTGATAAATAAGGTACTATGTAAGCAAATATAGATAAAAGTCAAATTTCACTCCAGTTTAAGAGTAATATTTCTACATAGTAGTGCTGTGCATGTAAGGTTTTGAAATCATTAAAAATATATTTAGGGGCACCTGAGCCTGGGTGGTTCAGACCCTTAAGCAGCTGCCTTCAGCTGGGGTCATGATCCTGGGGTCCTGTGCTGAGCCTTGCCCCCAGGCTCCTGGCTCCTGGCTCAGTGGGGAGTCTGCTTCTCCTTCTCCCTCTGCTCCTGCCCCCACCCCAATTCACATAGGCTTTCTCTGTTTCCCTCTCTCAAATAAGTAGATAAATACAATCTTTAAAAAATACATATATTTTAAAATGACATGTGGGAAATGGCTTCCTTTGCAATGTCATTATTAGTGAGAGGTAGGGAGGGACACATTAAAATACACACAGTTGCTATGATACAAGAACATTCAGATCAGAGAAGAGGCAAAAAGGAGAAAGAATGGACAATTTTACCTAGGGAAGACTTAAAATTCTTCCTGGAAAAGAGGCTTTAAAAAAAATGAATAGTTGAGGAGGAAAAGTACACCACATAGCAGGACACATTGTGCAATGCATCATGGGAATTTGAGGAGCCACCACTTTGATGGGGTGCAAGGTGGGGCATGATAAATGTGAAAACCAGAGGGGCAGATGGGAGCAGGGATGGCAGTTCAAGAGCTCAGTCTGGATGGGAATTATCAGAACCATGGGGGCAAGGCTCCTGCATCAGGACCTTTTAACAGCTCTATGGTTTTAATAGCTGTATTGGTGACTATATGTGTTCCCCAGATTAATAGCTGCTACTCCAGTGTATCCTCTTCAATTTTAACATACATGTTGTATATGAACATTCAAAATTTTAATGTGGGGCTTATATCATATGTGTAATACTAAAACTCAACCATTTCTTTAACACTACTGCTGCAAACCAACAACCTACTGTTGTCACTGTGGTTAGGATAGCCTGTGTAGAGGGATGCAGGAGAGGAGATGGAAGTTCAGGTAGCAGATTGTTCCAGTAGGGCTGGTAATAAGCCAGGCAAGATCATGGGGGATGAATGGGAGGGATTGGTTATAAGAAATAGGAAGGAAGCAAAAATGATAAGACTTGATCACAGATATGGGCTAAGATGAAATCAAAGGTGGCTCCAAAGTCTCTGTTTCAGGTAAGTCTATGAATGACCTTAACATAAATTTCCCAACCGAAAATACTCAGATCTTACACATTCTGCCAAAACCAACTGAAATAACACTTTTTCTGTGTGTCCCTTAATAAATAGTGGTCTCTCTTTCTTCTGACCATTCTTAGAACTTTACCTGTATTTCTCTATGGTAATGGCCGTTTCCAACAATTTGCTGACATAATGTATACCTGACCTGTATAATAGGTGTTCTATTCAAAGTCCTTTCCATAGCTAAAACTTTATAATTCTAGGCAGTGAATAAATGGAAGGTTGCCTGCTGTGCCTCCTAGAAGTTTCTACTTTGAGATTTAGTTCCAAAGCCAGTTTTCTTAACCTTTTGTGTGTGTGTCATAGACTTTGTTGGCAATCTAGAAACAGTTTGATAAACCTATGGATCCCTTTCAGAACAAAGTTTTTAAGTGTGAAAAATAAAATAGAATTATAAGACAAACCAATTATATAGTTATCAATATTGTTTTGAAAAACAAATGTGTGATATAATACTTTGTGTTTTATTAATACATCAACGAAGAAAATAATTAAAATATAGACAAACTGAAAATAAATTTATCTTTAAGAACAGTTGGGGGTACCTGAGTGGCACAATTCATAGTGCATGCAACTCTTGATTTTGGGGTGGTGAGTTCAATCCCCATGTTAGTTGTAGAACTCACTTTAAAACATTCTTTTAAAGATTTTATTTATTAATCATGAGAGACACGAGAGAGAGAGAGAGTCAGAGACACAGGGAAAGGGAGAAGCAGGCTCCGTGCAGAGAGCCCGATGTGGGACTCGATCTCGGGAACCTGGGATCATGATCTAAGCCAAAGGCAGACGCTCAACCATTGAGCCACCCAGGGATCCCTACTTTAAAACTTCTTAAAACAAAAATGAATAAATAAATAAAAACAGTGGAAAGGCTGTTGTTGCTAGATTGAATAAGAACATTAAGATGGGCGATCCCTGAGTGGCTCAGTGGTTTAGCGCCTGCCTTCGGCCCAGGGTGTGATCCTAGAGTCCCAGGATCCAGTCCCACATCAGGCTCCCTGCATGGAGCCTGCTTCTCCCTCTGCCTGTGTCTCTGCCTCTCTCTCCTCTCTCTCTCTCTCTCTCTCTCTCTGTGTCTCATGAATAAATAAATAAAATCTTAAAAAAACAAACAAAAAAAAGAACAGTAAGATGGACAGGGTGCCTGGGTGGCCCAGTCAGTTAAGCATCGAATTCTTGATTTTGGCTCAGGTCATGGTTTCCAGGTCCTGAGATTGTGCCCTGCGTCAGGGCTCCTGCTGGGCATGGAGCCTCCTTGGGATTCTCTCTCTCCCTCTGCCACTCTCCTACCACTTGCACAAGCATGTAGGCACATTCTCTCTCAAAAAAAATTTTTTTTAAGTATTTTTTAAGAGTTTGTTTATTCATTTGAGTGGGAGAACACAAGAGAGAAAGAGTGGAAGGGAGGGGCAGAAGGAGAAGCAGACTCACAACTGAGCCGGGAGCCTGATGTGGGGCTTGATCTCAGGACCTGGAGATCATGACCCAAGCTGAAGGCAGACGCTTAGCCATTTGAGCCACCCAGGTGCCCCAAAATTTTAATTTTTTTAAAAAAAACATTAAGATTTTTAGAGGTCTTTGAAAAAGCTATAGGCATATATTGGGTAAACAACTGATTTCAAAAATAAAAAATTAAATTAAAAATTTAAAAATGAATAAATAAAAAACAACTGATTTCAATTTTTTGTTCTATTTGTTACAGGTGTTGAAAATGCTGACTTGTAAAGATAAATTCTTACAAAGAGATTAAGCTTTTATAGCTACTTTATAAGACAAGGATAGTGTCTGTCCAGAAACACCTGAACTTTCCAAGGGGTTTTATATTAAACTACAATTGTTTTGTTTTGTTTATAACCCAAGACTAATGAATTTCTCTTTGGCTAGATCATCATCTTAACATACTTTGTATCAGAAAGAAAAAGGAATGATGGTCCATGGTTCAACTTTGATGGCATCAAGATAAAATAACTTCTAAAACTTTCCAGATGTTTCTCTTTTCAAAGAGATTGACAAAGAACTTTGTATCTCATCTCCGTAGGGTAAAGCATTGCATCCAGCACTGACAGTTGCCAAGATGTTCCATATTAGCACTTAGGCTGGAAAGATTGTAGATTTCCAAGAGTATCCATTAAGGTGACATTAAGACTCACGTGCTATGGTCAAAAGGCCCTGTTGCCTTACAGAGAATTAAGAATTCTTATTTAAACTTTCCAGTTTTGCAAAATTTTAAGAAATAATTCTTCATATTGACTAACAGCAATCCTGCAAAGTAGTGTAAATGTCTACCAGAATATTACAGGGCGATGCAGCTGTAAGAATATGTAACTTCGTGTTGGTGAAGGTACAGCGTTGACCAATAGCTGGCTTACAACATTGCATAATATCTGTAGATGCAAAGATCACGATCTCCTACGATCTAATTTAAAGGTAATAATGAGTAGGGCGCCTGGTTGGCTCAGTTGGTGGAGCACGCTACTCTTCATCTGGGGGTTATAAATTCCAGCCCCACACTGGGTATAGAGATTACTTAAAGATAAAATCTTAAAAAAAAATAAAAATAATAATGGGAAGGAGTGATCTTTTTCAGTATCTGGAATAACTGTCATGTGAGATGAAACTATCTGTGATTTTTCTTGATAGCAAAGTCACAGGAGTGCTAATAGTGCTATGATTTGTTACTTGAATTCATAATTGAAAGACAATGAGAGTTAGATATAATAAAGGCATAAATTTTCCCTCCCAGCTCCTCCAAATTATGACTTCCATCCATAGAACTATTCTAAAGGAAAGACCGAGACTACAAGTTTTTCTTCTGCAATTCCAAAGGAAAAATATCAAATGTAATGCCCTCAGGTCAGTACTGATAAAACGTCATTGTCCAAACCACCTTTGGTAGGGAAAGAGATTCTGTTAATAATTATATCAAAACAACAGTCTCCAAACAAGACCATTCTTAGCAAACTGAGATGTTTGGCCATGCTACCCGAGGTAGAAAAAAGGATTAAAATGGAAAACAAAATAGTACGAATGTTAAAAGAGGCTTTGTTTTGGCAGAGATTCAATTCCCCCCTTTTACAAAGAACCAGAGAATCTGAGAGAATTAGTGACTACAGTCCAAATTAAAGTTAGAACTTTTTGCTTATATCTCAGCAGATGTAATAAGCCACAGTCATCAATAAAGTAATTTTTCTGTGTGTGAAATGATCTAGATGAAGTTTTTAGCACAATGCAAAATTTTCATTGATCTAATATCCACTCTCTGCTAAAAATTCATCCCAGTTTGGGCAAATTTTCTTAATAGGCAAGTCTAAATTATTATTAAATTATTTTAAAGATCATCTTTTTTTCCTCAAAAACTGTATCATCACCTTTTGTAACCTATGATCTTATGGTACCTTATGAACTCCTTATACAAAAAAAGTAGAGGGGCACCTGGGTGGCTCAGTTGGTTAAGCCTCCAACTCTTGGTTTCAGCTAAAGTCATGATCTCAGGGCAGCCCGGGTGGCTCAATGGTTTAGCGCTGCCTTCAGCCCAGGGCCTGATCTTGGAGACCCAGGATCGAGTCCCACGTCGGGTTCCCTGCATGGACCCTGCTTCTCCCTCTGCCTGTGTCTCTGCTGCGTTCTCTCTCGCTCTCTGTGTCTCTCATAAATAAATAAATAAAATCTTTAAAAAAAAAATAAAGTCATGATCTCAGGGTCCTGGGATTGAGCCCAGGGTTCGGGCTCTGCCCTCACCAGGGAATCTGCTTAAGGATTCTCTCCCTCAAAAAAAAAAAAAAAAAAAAGGATTCTCTCCCTCTTCCTCTGTCCCTCCCTGCTCATGCGTGCATGTGCTCTTTCTCTCTAAGATAGATAAATAAATCTTTTTTTTTTTTAAGTAGGCATCAAAATCGTTGACTGCCTATAACTTAGTATTCCAGGGCTTGATGTAAAAAAAGGTGGTTAGAGATTTCTGAGCTTGATGTTTTCCCTACAACCTCATCAGGCTTTGGAGTCCCAGTGCTCCTGGACATATGGTGGTAGCAAGAAGTAAGCTTCTGCAGTTGTTTCCAAGAGGCAAAGGAAAATATTCTTTCTGGAGGAAAATCTCACAAGATTTAGTGAAAGTCACGAGCTCTCCTTCATGGAGAGACAAAACTGAGTGAAGAGGCACTAAGGAGGAAAAGGAGAATGCACTCTTTGTGGAAGTCTACTATGTGTCAGGTATTTTTTTTTTGTGTGTGTGTCAGGTATTTAACATTCAATAATAAACCTGTATAGGCACCATTATTCCTATTTTACAGTAGTGGAAATTTAGGAACAGAGGAGGTAATTAACTTGCTAGAAGTCACAAAACTAGGAAGTATCAGAGTTAAGTTTTGAAGCCAACTGCTCAACGCTGACACCTCCACCCAATTTGAGAGATCAAGAAGGAAACTAGGCTTAGCATGATTCCTTCTTGCCCCTGGAAAATTACGTCTATCTCCTTCTGAATCTAAGATCTAAGGATGGCTGGGGAGAGAAACAGGAAGCCCTGAGTCCCTGCGAGAAAAAATTTAGGTCTTTTGGGGGGTATAGGTTAAGAAGGAGTTTCATAGAATAAAATATATATTAAGGTTAAGTTGCTTTTGCTACAAATGTTGAGCTATAAGAGCAGGAAGTTAAGGTTTTTCAAATCCCAAGGAAGGTTTTGTTTGTTTTGTTTTGTTTTGTTTTTTTCCTCAGTCCAATGCAATTATCACTATGACACGATACACTCATCGGGCTTTCAACCAAGTCAATTATGATTTGTATTCATCATAATACAAATACTGATTCATTGCAACTTATGTAGAAAACATGGCTTGAAATATTGTTTCATCAATCTTTCCCCATATCTATAGCCCAGCCCATATTTTTAGGCTTGAGCTATGTAACTAGAGCTGTTTCCGATTAGCAAAATTAGCTTCCACTCCCTTTTGTGTTAACATGTAACACAAAAGCCGTAACTTGAAGATAAGACTGATTGCCCTCTTTGAGTAAAGAGCTTTCAACAGAAATCATAGTTAATTGGAAAAGTTTCCTTTGAGATATAAACCACAAGGGAAAGAAAAAAATAAGAACAATAATGAAAAATTAACTGAAATCTAATATTTTATTCTGTAGGGCAACATAAATTTAATAGCAATGGCAATTATACAGTTTATATTTATTACATTTTCCTGTCAAGAAACTCCACAAATGTGAATAAGATTATAATATTTCTTATTTTTTTATTTACTTAAGTAGTCTCTACATCCAACGTTGGGCTCAAACTCATGGCCCTGAGATCAAGAGTCACATGCTCCTCCTTTTTTTTTTTTTTAATATTTTATTTATTTATTCATGAGAAACACAGAGAGAGAGGCAGAGACACAGGCAGAGGGAGAAGCAGGCTCCATACAGGAAGCCTGATGCAGGACTGGATCCTGGGTCTCCAGGATCACACCCCGGGCTGAAGGCGGCACTAAACCCCTGAGCCACCTGGGCTACCCACATGCTCCTCCTACTGAGCCAGTTGGGCACCCCAATATTATAATATTTTTTTAAATATTGAAAATGGAGGCTTATTTCATTCTTTTATTCCTTTAGTCACTTCTTTAGCATCAACAATTATTTGCAAACCAACAATGTGCTAGACATAGAAAATACAGAAGTGAACAGGACAGACACCAAACCTACTCTAGTGGTACTCACAGACTAGTAGAAGACATAAAAAATGTTTAAGAAGTTCCCAGTCTTGGGGGGCAGCCCAGGTGGCTCAGTGGTTTGGTCCCTCCTTCAGCCCAGGGTGCGATCCTGGAGACCCGGGATCGAGTCCCGCGTCGGGCTCCCTGCATGGAGCCTGCCTCTCCCTCCCTCTCTCTGTCTGTCTGTCTCTCTCTCTCTCTCTCTCTCTGTCTCTCATGAGTAAATAAATAAAATCTTTAAAAAAAATAAAAAAAGAAGTACCCAGTCTTGGGGCAACTGGGTGGTACAGTTGGTTAAGTGCCCAACTCTTGGTTTCCACTCAGGTCGTGAGATCAAGCCCTACATCTGGCTTCCTATTGGTACTTTTGTCCCTCCCTCTTGTGCTCTCTCTCTCTCTTTCTCTCTCTCTCTCAAATACATAAAATATCTTTAAAAAAACACGAAGGAGGAGGAGGAGGAAGAGAGAAGGAGAAGAAGAAGAAGAAGAAGAAGAAGAAGAAAGAAAGAAGGAAGAAAGAAGAAGAATTCCCTCAATTCCCTGCCAAAAGAAATCTATGCAGACATAGCGAGGGTATGTAAAAAGAACAACAGATATTAAATCAAAAGACCAGCTTTCTCCCCTCAGTTCTGCCACTTTCTCCATGAACATATTACTTAGAACTCTTTTTTTTTTTTTTTTTTTTTTTTTTTTAGAAATAATTGAAACTAGTTCATACCAGTTTAGGCCAAAAAAAAAGAAAAAGGAAAATTATTATAAACATATTTGTTGTAGTGACATTTCCTTACATTTAAAAATTATCAGTTTTTCTCAAAATTTCTCCCTACCATCTTCCAGGTTTCCAGGGAGGAATTATTTATTATTTTTATTTATCGTGATGTGTAATAAAGATAAGGAGAAGGAAAGAACAAGAGAGGAAAGAAGGGGTGAAGGGGAGTGAGAACAATGAGATATAAATCCACACATGTTGAAATATAAGGGAGAGTTGTTTTTTTTAAAGATTGTATTTATTTGTTCATGAGAGACATGGAGAGAGAGAGGCAGAGACACAGGCCGAGGGAGAGGCAGGCTCCTCTCAGGGAGCCCAATGTGGGACTTGATCCTGGAGTCCCAGGATCACACCCTGAGCCAAGGCAGACGCTCAGCCGCTGAGCCACCCGGGTGTCCCAAGGGAGTTTTTTAATCTGTCATGTGAGTAGTTCCAAAATAGGCATGAGAAACTGAGAGTCAGATGAAAATGGCTTTTAAAAAATTGTTCTTATGGGTTGTAAACGGATCCTCAAGAGACCAGGATGAGATTGGAATTCCCTTTCAATGATTTTTGCATGTTATTTTTATGATTCTTGCAAACATTGGATCAAGTAGGACCTCTATTTCAATCAGTTATGTTTGATAAGTTCTTTGCTTCACTTTCAAACATTATATTCCAAGAAAAATTAAAAGTATCTTCTCTAGTCTATTCAACTTCTGTTCCAAGTGCTGTCACCAATGCAAGGCTCTCTCAGGGACCCAGGGGAAGACAGCCAGCCGGAAGTCAGGACTTCAGAACAGTTCTCAATCTCTGCTCCCCTTCACCTCCTACCCTCCCTCCCTCCCTTCTCTCCCTGCCCCTCTTCCCCTCTTTCTTTCGCCCCTTTCACCCCTCCCCCTGCTTCCTATTGATGATAGGCAGAACCAAATTGGGCAAACAATTTGATTTTTGGCCACATTTCCAAATGTTCACGGAGAACTTCTGATTGACCCAGTTTGAGTCAGATATATACTCCCAGGCCAATCACTTGAGGGAAGGAAACTCATCCCTATACATCTTTTAATCATCTATAACAACTTACTGCTTTTTTCCCTCTGGGTTTTTATTTGCTTAGCTGTAAAATGAAGATGATATAAATTATCCAGCCTTAGCACAGGATTATTGTGGTTTTTAGATGAGCAAATAAAGATAAAAGTGATGTGAAAACTGTAAAATTCTCCTTAAATGCATTATTTACATTAACGTACTTGAAGACACTATGTTTGTTATTTGTAATAACAAATAATACCATACTGATGCCAACCCTGCACCCAAACTACTCTTTTGATTCAGAGTCAGAGTGTTAGCATTGGTGCTCAGGTGACAGGACCACCGCTGAAGGGCAGTGTTGATTACCCTTTCAGGGCCACAGCCTCCTCTGAGTCAATGATGAACACTTGGGAACCTCTTCCCAAAAACACACTCCTGAATTCCTAAATCCATTTTGTGCATGATTTAGGGGGTTCCACAGACCCACAGAAACTCCCATAGGTGACAAGTAAAGAGTGTCTTCTGTAGCTCAAGACAAGACAGCCCTCTGAGAGGCTTGGTAACCTGGACCTCTTCTCTCCGTTCAGACAAGAAAAATGTCACTTTCAATAGATTTCACTGTCACGATTGAATAAGAGCAGAAAATCAGAGGTAGGGTTTGGGGAAGGAGCTACATCCTCTTAAGAGGTTACAAATTCCATTTTCATCTCTCCAAAGACCATTTCCTTTTCAATTTCTCCAACAGCAAGCGTTCCCCTTTGTGTCATTATGGAATGGGAATTAATGTACTTCTGTCTTTATTTTCTTCAGTAGAAAATGTTTTCTCTTTTTAATTCATGAGGGTAATACTATCCAGTATGATGATTCATATTGTCAGGTTCTATTGTAAGACACAAAAATCTAAGCATGAAGATTGTACAATATTTGGAATCAGAGCTATATATGCAAAACAAGTTAACGTGTCTGCTCAATTTGCACTTAAATAGGACTTAAATAGGACTAATTTCTAGTCAGTTCTGGTCTTCATATATTTGGACAGTATTCCAATTAAACTGGAAACTTGATGATTTATTTTACTAATTGTTCGACGCACTAATAAGCTCACTGGATATATTTGATTAGCATAAACATGCAATCTAGATAATTTGGGCAAAACCCACTTTTCACAAAAAGATCTTTAGCTTGAGGTATGTGGAAACTGTCACATCTATCAACACAGAGCTAGAGATATTTCAATAATTAAAGGCAAACTGTCAAGTCATATTTGTTGTTGATTATCATATTCCATCTAACACATTAATCATATGGACATTTACCTAAATCATGTAGAAATCTAGCTAGCATCTAGTCTCCCAACTTAGTACATAAATTAAGATTGTCCTTGAAGTGAATTGACCTGGATAAGGTTTTGGAGTGCCTTAATGCCCCTATAGCACTCATTGGTAAATTGTACCCAAATTTGCCTCCATTAAAATTTTAGTTGTGGCATTGACTAGCTGCATGACCTTTACCAAGTTACTTGGCTTCTCTGAGCCTCAATTTTCTTATTTGTAGAGTAGGAATGACTTTAAGATTTGGTGTGAGGTCTAGATAAAAAAGATGTATAGCGATGTCTGGGTGGCTCAGTCAGTGTAACAATCCAACTCTTGATTTTGGCTCAAGTCATGATCTTAGGATCATGGCTCCATGGGATGGAGCCCCGGTCCAGCTGGTGTTGAGCATGAAGTCTGCTTCTCTCCCTCTGCCCCTCCTTCTGCTCATGCACACACTCTCTCTCAGATAGATAGATAGATAGATAGATAGATAGATAGATAGATAGAAATGTATATACCCCATGCAATGCCTAACACATAGTAAATATTCAATAAATGGTAAATTGATATCAAAAGGGTTTACAGGGATTGCTTCCCAGCTTCCCCTGCAGCCAGGAGACCTGCAAGTAGTTAGATCAACCAATTAGTTACCCCATCACAGATCTTTGAATAAGGCACTCATAACACAAAGAAGGAGGGGAGGGTGGTAGAGAGTCTTTTTGGCAAAAGCATTCATCCTCCAGGAGTGGCATAGGCAGAAGAGGCACTCAGAGCTCATCAGTGATGGCAATTGTGTCTCTAAGACTGATTCTGTGGCATGATTGTATCTGTGATGCCATGTGCTGCCTCCCTCTTCCTCCTATTGTCTAAGCCTGGCTTTCCAGCCATCCACAATTCAGTTAGGCACCGATTGCCTTCAACCATTTCCTTTTCCACTTATATCAGCCAGAGTCAGTTTCTATTGCTTGCAAACAAGATCCCTGATTTATATACTAAATCTAAATATGGAAACAAAAACTTGAATGGCATTTTACACCAAGTATGATGAATAACTGTAGAACTTTTCCCAAAGAATTAATCAGAGTATCTAACTCCTGCTCAGCGAATCACTCAGCTTAGAAACAAACAAACAAACAAACAAAGCATCTATTGACCTCATATCTATCTCCAACCTACCACTAACTTATCTGCTTAGATTCTGCATCAATTAGGAATAGATTTGGTTAATGTATGAGGGGGAAAAATAATGATTTAACCATAGTAGGTGTTTTTTCTCTCTCATTACAGAAGTTCGTATATAAGCAATTCATTGAGTCATCAGAGACCATTCTTACTTTTGCTGTGCATTGGATTTCAAGGCCATGCTCTGAGTTACCTTATGGTCCAGGATGGCTACTCTTGAGGTGTCAGTCATCACATCCCACATTCCAAGCAGCAGGAAAAAGGGAGGAGGGAGGGGCAAAGGTGTGCTCCTCCCAGCTGCCTTTTAAGAAGCCTGCTCAGAAATATGTTAAGAACCTCATGGCCACGGGATCCCTGGGTGGCGCAGCGGTTTAGTGCCTGCCTTTGGCTCAGGGCACGATCCTGGAGACCCGGGATCGAATCCCACGTCGGGCTCCCGGTGCATGGAGCCTGCTTCTCCCTCTGCCTATGTCTCTACCTCTCTCTCTGTGTGTGTGTGTGTAACTATCATAAATAAATAAACATTTAAAAAAAAAAAAAAAAGAACCTCATGGCCACATTTCTGTCCCCAGCTGCAAGGTAGACTAGCAAATGAAGTCTTATCCACAGTATTGTTAGCACCACTTCTAAAACACATACCAAACCTGTCTACATTCTCCTGCCTCACAGCTCCCACCACAGTGTGACATGCTAAGCCAACCTCATCACTCACCTGGAGTGCAGGACTAACCACCTAACTGATTTGCATGCTTCCATACTCCCCCACTCCATTGTTAAAAAGATAAGCCAGCAGAAAACCCTTAAAATTTTACTACAAAACCAATCAAATGGCCCATGGGCTCTTTGTGGGAGTGGGTCCCCCAGTCTGAATCAGTAAGACAGTACCAGGCATTAGGAAACGCTGAACATAGGAAAATGACCAATTAGGTCAGAAGCCAAGCAGATGAAGAAAGGAAGAGAATGTTTTCAAAGGGAAAAGTTGTGGTAACTGGTTCAGAACCAAACCATGAGCAGCTCAAGTATATTAAACTTCTCCTATTATGTGAAATCTGAAATTTGGCGTAAGAGCAGGTCTAATTTCTTATAGGAACTAGAAAGGTATCAGGATCCAGAAGAAACAATTCCTGGGAAGAAGAGAGATTTATGCATTGGACAGATGGTGCCATTAAGTCAATTTAGGTCATGTGACAATGGGTACAATGAAACTGGTAAGTGATCCCCAGCGCTGCTAATGTGTGAAAGGTTTCCTCCAGGCCTTCTGAAAATACTAATGCACTTTTCCCCTAGAACAAATAAAAATATCTTAGCACTTGTTCACCAGTATAACTAACCTTTATTGTTCAGGGTTAGTTTGATATCGGTGCTGAATATGGTCCTACAATGCTCCTGGCTTATGAATAAATATTGGGGCACATGAAAACATCTCTACATACAGGAAATATAAACTAAATAAAATGTGGATCTAAGTCACTAAAAGAGCAAGAATCATAAAAATCTTTTTATCCATAATCCCAGTCCTAGAAGTATATTTTTGCTAAATATTTCTAGAGGAAAAAATTAAAATTATAAATCTATTTAATATAAATTTTATAATAATTTAAAACTGCAAATCAACTAAATTTCTAACAAAAGATATGTTTCAATAGATTCCTGGTATATCAAAGAGTGGCTATTAAATATAATAATGAAAAGATGAAATATAAATGGAAAACAAATTGTTGAACACAAATTATATCTATATTAAAATTGTGAGTATGGACACACTGTGTCTGTACATATATAGATAGATATATAATGAGGTGCAGGAGCTGACTGTATCACAGGTTTATGAGAGCCAATTGTTACATTTTCCAGAATTTTGCAAGCTATTTGTTAAACACGGTCATTATTAAAAAATAAATTAAACAGGGATGCCTGGGTGGCTCAGCGGTTGAGCATCACCCTTTGGCTCAAGGCATGATCCCAGGTTCCTTGGATCAAGTTCCACATCAGGCTCCTCGCAGCAAACCTACTTCTCCCTCTGCCTATGTCTCTTCCTCTGTGTGTGTGCGTGTATGTATTTCGGAATAAATAAAATATTTTTTTAAAGATTTTATTTAGGGATCCCTGGGTGGTGCAGCAGTTTAGTGCCTGCCTTTGGCCCAGGGCGCGATCCTGGAGACCCAGGATCGAATCCCACATCAGGCTCCCGGTGCATGGAGCCTGCTTCTCCCTCTGTCTGTGTCTCTGCCTCTCTCTCTCTCTGTAACTATCATAAATAAAAAAAATTTTAAAAAATTTTAAAAAAATAAAGATTTCATTTATTTATTCATGATAAACAGAGAGAGAGGCAGAGACACAGACAGAGGGAGAAGCAGGCTCCATGCAGGGAGCCCGATGCGGGACTCAATCCCGGGTCCCCTGGATCACACCCTGGGCCGAAGGCAGGCACTAAACTGCTGAGCTACCCAAGGATCCCCCAATAAAATATTTTTTTAAAGTAAATTAAATATCTGTATAGTAGAAGTACTATGTAATGTCTCATTACTGCACATGTCTTCCCAACTCCACCTTACTTTGTGTCTCATTGACTCATGGGAGTGTTTACACCAAGGAAATTGACAAACACTACAAATCAGAGTTAATTTATCATTTTCTTGATTGTCTAAACTTAAAGTGGTAGAGAATATGTTAATAATGCAGATTAAACATCAAAATGTGTCCTATCTGTTCTTACATTGTGAATGGCATTTAAAACTTAAGGAATGTTTTTCCAGCTTTTGAAGATTATTATCCAACCTAGCAAAAAATTTGCTCTTCTTACTGACAAATAAGTGTAGATTTTGCAATACATTCTCATTTTCTCTTTTATTTTAAATATTAATATAAATGAAAATATCAACCAGTGTTCATGTTAAACAACCCACACTTGAAGTGCTGATTGTTAAACACTTAACGGTACAATACTCTGTGTGCATGTAACACTACAGTTCATGATTGTAAGAAAACAACTAGTAATCTAAAATTATGGATGTTGGGCATCTGGGTGGCTCAGTTGGCTAAGCATCTGACTTAATTTGGCACAGGTCATGATCTCAGCGTTGTGAGATCAAGCCTCACGATGGGCTCCATGCTGGGTATAGCGCCTGCTTAGGACTCTTTCTCTCTCTTCCTCTGCCCCTCCTCCCTCCCTGTCCCCTGCATGCTCTTTCTCTCTCTCTAAAAATAAAAAATAAATAAAAAATAAATAGAGGCAACTGGGTGGCTTAGTTGGCTAAGGGTCTAACTTTGGCTCAGGTCATGATCTCAGGGTCCTGGGATCAGGCCCCAGGTCTCACTCCCCACTCAGCAAGAAGGTACTTGCCCCTCTCCCTCGGCCCCTCCTCTGCTCATGCTCTCTCTCTCTCAAATAAGTAAAATATTAAAAAATAAAATAGAATTATGGATGAATACTAATTTTGGGGTGCCTGAGTGGCTTAGTCAGTTAAAACTTCTGACCCTTGAGCTCGGGGTTATGAGTTCAAGCCCCATGTTGAGCTCCACACTGGGCATGGTGCCTACTTAAAAAAAAATTGGAGTGTCTGTGTGGCACAGTTGGTTAAGCATCAGACTTTTGGTTTTGGCTCAGGTCATGATCTCAGGCCCCACCTTGGGCTCTGTGATCATTGCAGAGTCTAAGTTTCTCTCTCCCTCTCCCTCTGCCCCCACCCAAGCTTTCTCTCCCTCTCTCTTTCAAATAAATAAATAAACCATTAAAAAAAATTGGCATGGATGAATACTAATTTTAAATATTTCCATTTATAATGATTTAAGAATAAAAAAATAATTTTAAAAGAAAAAATGACATTTTTAGAAATTTTAACATTTTTCTAAAAAAGTAATATATGGCACAACAATAATGAATCATTTATCCCTTGACTTTTCTTCCTTTTCTTCTTTCCTTCTGCAAATATGTATTGAGCCCTACTATATGGGTAAGGCACTATCTCACCATCTTTGACCTTATGGAGCTTATACAATTTTGTGTGGAGTCAGAAATAAAACAAATAATTATGCAACAAAATGTTTAAATGTCAATTTTGTTAAATACTATGAAGGAGAAGACCTGAGAACCTAGAGTAGGAGGCTAGGGAAGGCATCTTTTAGGATGTGATTTTAAGCTGATATTAGAAAAGTAGGAGTTAATTTGACAAAGAAGATAAAAGAAGCATCTCTGGCAGAGGGAACAGTATAAGCAAAGGCCCTGAGGGAGGACAAAGTTTGGCCTGTAGGTGGACTTCAGGACAGGTCAGTGCAGGGTGGCATGGCCAGAGCACGTAGGGCTGGGTACACATGCCAGGGCTGGAGCCAAACTGTATAAGCCTTCACAGACTTGGGGTGAGGATTTTGACTGTCGTCCTAAGAGTAATGAAAAGCCATCACTGAATCTTAAAATTGCTCAAGGAAGGAGTAGATACAATGAAAAGTATCTAGTAGATCTAGATTGTATCTAGTAGATTGTATCTAGTAGATACAATGAAAAGTAACCCAGCTCCACTGGGTTCCAAGTTAGAATTATCTACAACATAGAAAGTGATATGATTGAATCCTTTTTTTTCATGATAATAAGTATGAAACAGAGGTCTTGGTCCCATCAGATCTACAATCCAAGGAAATAATGTCATCAGGATGCTTTGGTTTGGCTTCTCTGTATTTAGTCTAGATTCGAACCTGGTTCTTTGAGATTCAGCTACAGTTATCTCTAGACACATACCCCACATAGTCTATTCTGCTTCCAAGATTTCTGCAGATTTTCAGGGACTTCAGTTTGCCTGGTCACTCTGGCATATAAAGTTCTTCTAGGCACATCTTGTACTTTTCCTACCCTCACCCTTGAATTGGTCTTACCTGCCTTCCTTCCTTCCTCCTTCTTTCCTCCATTCCTCCTTCCCTTTTCCCCTCCTCCTCCCCCTCCCTCTTCTTCCTCCTCTACTTCTACTCCTCCTCCTTCTTCTCCTTCTCTTCTCTCTCTTCCTCCTCCTCCTTTTCCTTCTCCCCCCTCCCTCTCTCCCTCCCTCTTACCTTCCCATAAAACCCATGAGTTCCTTCTGATACCTCCAATCCCAATCCAACATTGCAGGGTTCATTCATGTTTCTCTCTTTCCATTTTTTGTAACTCCCTTTCCTTACAATGAAAAACTCACCTCCTGCTATCCTCAATCTGTTGACCTGTTTTCTTATGCCTAGACTAAACAGGCAATTGTTTCAGAATTGCTAAAGCATACCACCAAGAAAGTAATCATCTGCAATTTTTAAAATAAAGAAACTGCAGGTCAGAATGCTTAGATGATTTGAGAGACAGTAAATGGCAGAAGCAAGGTTATACTTCTTCTGATTCCTTCTTCCAACCCTTCTCACCATTTATGTTTGTTAAGACATGAAACAAAATAATGACTCTAAATATTTTGTCTCTACTTATTATTCATCACTCCCACACTTTCAACCAGTATTCAAGGTATCAGAAACATTAGGGGGTGTAGATGTTACTAGTTTTGACTAGAAAATTTTTTTAATAAATTCCATATTTCTCATGAGGGAAACCTTAAAATATAGAAGCAATTTTACTTATTTATGTGAGAGAAAGAGAGAGCACGAGCAGGGAGACGTAGAGGAAGAGGGAGGAGTAGACTCCCTGTTCAGCAGATAGCTTGACATGAGGCCCTGAGATCAGGGCCCAGGGCCCTGAGATCATGGCCTGAGCTGAAGGCAGATGCTTAACCAACTGAGCCACCCAGGCACCTCTATATTTTTATTTTTAGAGAGAGAGAAAGAGCATGCTGGAGGTGCGAGTAGGGACAGAGGAAGAGGGAGAGAGAGAGAGTTCTAAGCAGGCTCCATGGCCAGCACAGAGCCCCTGACTGGGCTCCATCTCACAACCCTGAGATCATGACCTGAGCCAAAATTAAGAGTCAGATGCTTAACCAACTGAGCCACCCGGACACCCCTAGAAGCGGTTTTTAAAATAACTTATGGGAGCACCTGGGTGGCACAGTCAATTAAATGTCTGACTCGGATCTGGCTCAGGTCATGATCTCAGGGTCCTGGGATAACCTCATTGTGTTCTGTGCTCAGTGTGGAGTCTGCTTGAGATCCTCTCTCCTCTCCCTCTGCCCTTCCTGCTCCTGATGTCTCCCTCAAATAAATAAATAAGTCTTTACAAAATGAAATAAAATAACTTTCACTGCATATTTTCTTGAAAATTTAGCTAATGAGATTATGGAATTAATTCTAATTGGATGGAAACCGCTTAGAGTGAGTGTATTGGACTCCTATGAGTCTTTTCTCCACTGCCCACCTGCTCATACCCTAGAGAAATAGGCTAGGCAATGAGGGTAAAAATGAGCCCAGATGGGTGGAGTGTTTTTTTGCTTGAGAATCACAGGGTTAAAACCCTAACATTTGAGATGTGGCAGGCAAAGTCTTATCTAATTTCAGGTTACAATTACACTGTGTTGTCAATTTGCACACTCAAGTCACCTCTGAGTGGCTGTTAGAAAAAGTATTGATAGCAGAGCCCAGGTAGCGCTAGACAGGTTTGGCTTAAGAGTGTAAATAGAGTAATTAAAAATAGAAGCACAGTTGGGTGTGGGGTTTTGTTTTTTGTTGCAGTTGTTGTTGTTTTCCTTGAGCAAGAATATCTAGGTAAGAAGCACATTGTAATTAGAATGTATACAATAATTACAGATGTACCAAAAGAGCATGGGTGATATGCTCTCAAAATCTATTCTTGTTTGGTCTTTGCAGCAACCTTATAATACTCTGATAGTGAAGCTGTAATTAGAAGGTATGTCATATCAACATACTTTGGCAAAACAAAGTGAAGAATCTTTTTTTCCCCTCTGGGGTAAGGAACAAGAAGTCTTGACCCGCCATGTTAAAAATTAAGAGGTGTTAGGAATAAACAAGAAAGGCAACTCTCTTTCTCACTTTATGGGCTCCTGGAGTATAGTTCTGCTGACTTTCCTTCCTGACACTGATTGCCTGATGGAAATCATGGGAAAAAGATGCAACAAAGTATAAGGTAAGCAGAAGGAGTTACTGAACTGCCACTTATAACTAATTTGAAAGAAAGCCATTGTCCCTGAGGCCTTATTCATAAATGGGACTTTTAAGTAGACACACAGGGAATGAAGCTTTTTTTGTCCAAAAGAACTATAGAAGAAAACCAGAAGACTGTCTGCTGGGGGGGGGGGGGGGGGGAGGGTGGCATGTGATGAGGTTGGTGGAATATTGTCTCCAAGGTCAGTCTCAGGACAAGGATGTGGAGACACAGGTTTAGGGCCCTGAGTCTCAGGCCCTCCCTGGTTCCATCCCAGACTGGGACAAGGCCTATCTGGTGATCTCTACCCCAGTTTCTCAGGGCACCTGGTAGATGATGGGTGTTTCATCTCATCCTCCCAGCCAGGGCTGGCAGGTAAAGAGCTCTCTGAAGCTAGCCAAGTTTATGGTGATCCCAATTGGCTTAAAAGTTGCTCCTGTCAAAAAGAGGAAATAACCTAAATATCCCTTGATAGAGCAAGGATAAGGAAAGTGTGGCATATACATACAGTGGAATGTCATTCAGCCTTAACAAGGAAGGACTTTCTGACACATGCAACAACATGGATGAACTTTAAAGTCATACTAAGGTCAGCCCAGGTGGCTTGGCAGCTTAGTGCCCAGGGTGTGATCCTGGAGACCCGGGATAGAGTCCCACGTTGGGCTCCCTGCTGGGGGCCTGCTTCTCCCTCTGCCTGTGTCTGCCTCTCTCTCTCTCTCTCTCTCTCTCTCTCTCTCTGTCTCTCAAGAATAAATAAAAAAATCTTAAAATAAATAAAGTCATACTAAATATAATAAGTAGATACAAAAGGACACATGTTGTAATGATTCCACTTATGTGAGGTACTGAGAGTAGCCAAATTCACTGAGACAGAAAATGGAATGGTGTTTGCCAAGGGCTGAGGAGAGAGGAGAATGAGGAGTTATTGTTTAATTGGTACAGTGTTTCCATTTGAAATGATGAAAAAAGTTCTGGAGATGGATTGTGGTAATAATTGAATAACAAGGGCAGCCCTGGTGGCGCAGCGGTTTGGCGCTGCCTGCAGCCTGGGGTGTGATCCTGGAGACCTGGGATCGAGTCCCACATCGGGCTCCCTGCGTGGAGCCTGCTTCTCCATCTGCCTGTGTCTCTGCCTCTCTCTCTGTGTGTCTATGAATAAATAAATAAAATCTTTAAACAAAAATAATTGAATAACAATGTGAACATATTAGAGCACCGGGGTGGTTCAGTTAAGCCTCAGACTCTTGATTTCAGCTCAGGTCATGATCTCAGGGTTGTGAGATTAAGCCCCAGGTTGGGCTCCATGCTGGGTGTGGAGCCTGCTTAATATTCTTTCTTTCCCTCTTCTTCTGCCCTTCCCCCCTGCTCCCTCTCTCTCCAAAAAAAAAAAAAAAAAAAAAAGTTAAAAAAAGCCAATGCAAATATATTTAATGCCACTGAAATATGAAATATACACTTAAAAATTACTGAAATGGAGGGTAGCTGGGTTGCTCAGTGGGTTAAGCTTTCAACTCTTGATTTTGACTCAGGTTATGATCTCAGGGTCCTGAGACAGAGCCTCTCAGCAGGGAGTCGGCTTCAGATTCTCTCTCTCCCTAGTCCCTGCTCATGCTCTCTCTCTTTCTCTCTCAAATAAATAAATCTTTAAAAAATCACTGACATGGTAAATCTTAATGTATATTTTCCCATGAATTTTAAAAAGTATCTATGTGATATATAGACCTTAATTGTTAAGGTTGAAGTGAGTTCCATTACCCTATCTTCTCTTTATTATATTAAATTTTTATTCAAAGTAAGATGTAAGTGAATAATGAGACATAAGCATTCTCTGGGGCCCTCACCGCTCTTACCACAGACATGCGTGCCTCACTTCTCCTTGTAGGAAAATTGGCTCTGTCTCCTTAACCCAATTGAAATGCCTTTAGCCCTTCCAAAATAAACCCACTGAGTTCACTTGTTGGCAGCTGCTCTTCTAAATCAATGAGCAGTCGACTAGGTCACTGGGCCAGAACACTGGATGATGCCTCCTATGAGCTTCTACCTTATGATTGACATGTCCCTTTTCTGATAGTTTTATGCCCTGGTAAATGCCATCTATTCCACAAATTTTTCTCATAACTTCCCCATCAGTAGTCTTTCTGTCTCTTTTATCCACATAACATTTTGTGTGTAATTCTGTTGTAGCCCTCTCTTTGGGACTTTTGTGTGTATCAATGGATCATGAGCACTTCAAGAGCAGATAAGTTCAGCCATAGGATATTGGAACAATTTGACTATTTTTGACTTACAGAAATAAAAGTTCCATACATTTGACTAAATACTATTATATTGTATTATAAATAAATTCTTATGTATTATTCATTTTTGGGTGCCCTGTTGCCTCTACTGCGATATTTTGCAATACTCTGCTCAATGAATAATGTATAGAAATCTCACATGAATGATATACTGCAACAAGCAGTGACATGAGGTTCAGGCAGTGATTAAAGATTCTCAGAGAGAAGATGGAGGAGAGCACAAATTACTGGGTTCGTCTGTAAGGTGGAAAAGTCAGGGGAGAACCTGTGTTTGCATACATAAATTTAATCCTCACAGCTACCTGGTGACCATTACTCTCCCCCTTTGGCACATAGGGAACTGAAGCTTGGAGAAGTGTGATAACTTGCTCACGTCACATGGCTAATATGGGACCCATTTACTTGTCATACTCCAAATCTTTATTCTACATTATGCTTGGAAGCTATTTTAGCTGATGGAAAAAATACTTTGGAATAAATAAAAAGTCTGGAATAATATTTGTGGTGGACATGGACAATGGCAATTGGGTGATCATTAGCAGATACACAATCACTGCTCTCACAAAAAAATGAGAACATTGTATCTTTCTTGGGCTAGGCTGACAAAAGAACTGTACGCCTGACTGTTCGTGCCCCACCGGTGGATACAAATGGATGTGCCAAGTGCTGTTTTAGCACCTGAGGAATCCAAGGTGAACCAAAGTCTCAGCTTTCAAGAAGCTCATATGCTCTTGGGGAACCTCAGGTTATCTGACTTGAGATCTGTGCATATTGTCAATAGTGACTGCCTAATATGGGTATATTCTAATTTTCATCGCAGGATCTGGTAAAAAAAAAAAAAAAAGAAACTAAATGTACAGAGATCAGTTATATACAACACTAAATGCTGCATCTCTAAGAATTCTAATATTATCCCTAACTAACACTGGAGGGTGTGTTGGGCATGATTCGGTGCGCAAAACAGAAGCCATTCTTCATATTTTAAACAGAAAAGGATTTAACACATGGAATTAGGTGCTTACAAAATGCTTGGCAGAGTGTGGTCTCTAGAAATGAATCCTAGAACCACTCCTTAGGACCAGCTCACTATTCCTCCAAGGCTATTGTCTTAACTATTGGGTTCAAAAAATATGGTCATAGCTATAGTGGAGAAATTAGGAAGTGGGAATGAAGAAGCTAAGCATGGCTTCCTCTCCCTAGCAACTCTTCTCAATACACAGAAAGCTAGGTAATGGACTTGGGAACATTACTACCAAAAAATTTCACATTTCATGACCTAGTTTGCCAATGGAATAAAGCAAAATTCAGGAAAATGGCTTCCACTTCCCCTCTGCTCTCCCAAATCTCATGCAGGTGTTCCAAACTGGATGGACCTATCATGAAAAATGAAATTTTCAGCATTCCAAACTCTGCAGTAGAAAAAGATATACTGCAAGAATGATCAAATAAAAAAATTAGCCAGTTCACAATACCAACCACACAGAAGGAAAGCCTGAATTTACCGTGTTGAATGATCATATGGAATCACTAGCTAAGTTACATCCCTAGTTTAGAGCCTACTATGATGCCTGACACAGATGTTCAACAAATATTTAGTAAATAAAAGAACGAATTGATGAATGAATGCAGCGTGGATGTCATAAAAATGAAACATACTGGCTTTTTTCCTTTTCTTTTTTCTTTTTTTTCTAAAGATTTTATTTTTTAAGTAATTCCCTACACCCAGCATGGGGCTGAAACTCACAATCTCAAGATCAAGAGTCCCCTGAATCAGCTAGGTATCCCAATGGCTTTTTGCTTTTACTCTTTAAAAAAAAAAAAAAAATTATTCTCAAATGACACACCAATGGGGAGTTGTTCCTTTAATTAAAATGCAAACGGAAATACTCTTGACTGTTTCATTTCCCTTTTGTTTCTATTTAAGTAACTTTTGGAAAACTCAGCAAGTAAAATAAATTTTAGAAAATAAAATAAAGCTAGATTTTTGTCCTTCCTTTTACTGGTCCTTCTCAAACTTTTGTGACTATTTGTTGCTAAACATTTCCTCTAAGGAGAGGTCTTCCTATTTTCTTTATTTTTAGACACTTAAGCTTTCAAACAGAGATAGCTTTTGAAAACTGGAATCCCAAAAAGGAACTTACTTCTAGGCAATGGCTCTTTATTTAGCTCATGAGGGCAGCAACTTTGAGAATAAACGTAAAGGTCTCACTTGACCATACTGGCACACTGATGTGTCAAACTTCCAGCCTCATAAAACCATACAATTAATTCCTGTTGTGTATAAGCTACCCAGTCTGTGGTATTTTGTTATCACTGCCTGAGTGAACTGAGCTATTCAATCAAGACTTTCTCAAATCCTGCAATCACAATTAATGGCTACCTTTTATGAATTTCCAAGAGATTTTCCTCACTTCTTTATCATGCCTTGTACTAGGTTATCTTCTGGTGTGGTAGATATTATGTGGTTGGATACATATCTATTTTTATTCTGGTTCTAACAATTTCATTGACTAGATAACATGGAAGCCTTCTAGCTATAAGCTCTGAGGAACACTAGATTAAAAAAATAACAACAATAACAAAAAAGTTAATTTTTAGGGGCGCCTGGGTGGTTCAGTTGGTTAAACGTCTGCCTTGGGTTCAGGTCATGATCTCAGGGTCTTGGAATGGAGCCCTGTGTTGGGCTCACTGCAGTGAGGAGTCTGCTTTCCCCTCTGACTGTCCACTCCTTTCTCCACCTTACCCCCCCCTCATGTTCTCTCTCAAATAAATAAAATATTTTTTTTAAGTTAATTTGTAGCTGACAGAAAGGGAATCCTCAAGTGCCAAAACACAGAGGGAATTAGAAGCCAGAGTGATAAATATGGGAATTGAGGCAACAATAACCTTGATAGGCTGATGGAAACCATGGTATTGATTTGGTAACAACCAGGGTTTTACTGCCCATCAGGAACAGAAGCCCTCTTATGCCTGCTTGAGGCAATATAGGAACAGAGATGCCTATATAAGGCCAGGACTATCCAAAGCTACAGTCCCAGCCAAAGAGGACCCAAAACTTCGGCCAATAAGACCAAGAAATGACAGAACTGTGCATGGAAAAAAAAAAAAAAAAAAGAGCCTTCTAAGAGAAATAAAAATTCCAAGCCTATTACTTTAATTGATGTGTGGTCTAAATTTACTTTACCTTGTTCTGCAGGAAACCTCAAGCCTAAAAGTTATCATGGTCTTGGGCCCGAGTTGCCTCTGAGGTACTGGAGGATGTTAATATGAAGTTCTGCTATCCATGCAGCATGGGATAACCACAGACAAAAATGAGCCTCTCTGAAGGGAGTGCATGAGAAATTAGGTATAATATAAATCTTTCCATTTCAAAATTTCATATTTTATTTTATTATTATTATTATTTTTAAATTCGATATTTTAGAAAAACGATATAAAAGACACTATATATGATTTAAAATTTGAAGATCTAAAAGGCTCTGAAAAAAATGAAGTGGCAATTTACTGTGAAAAAACCCTAAATTTTAAAAGAACAAATTAGAACTCTTAGAAATGAATAGTTATTTAGATTTACTACTGGATAAATGGGTTAAGCAGCAGATTAGAACTAGCTGGAGAAGGAATTAGTAAACTTGAAAATAGATTTGAACAAATTTTCCTGAATGTAGGACAAAAATAAAGAAATAGAAATATGAAAAATCATGAAGAATAAATTTAAAGGTCCAACTGCCATCTAACAGGAATTCCAAAAGGAGAGAATAGGCAGGATATGGAAGATTAAATATTTGAAGAGATAATGTCTGGTTAATAAAGCCAATTGATAAAAGATATATTTTCCTCTTTTACTAGATAATTAGTTGCTTTGGGATATAAACTAGTTATTCATATTTATATTCTTAGAGCATTGTAAGAACTCATTAAATGTTGGCTTAATTAATATAACATAAGTGCACATATATCAGTAAAGGACTAGTATTAATGATAAACAAGATGAGATGGGTGTCATTAGAGAAGCACACAGACAGTGCTCACTGCTGAAGGATTTATAGTAAGAAATTACTTCCAGCTGGGATTATTAGAGAAGAATTCATGGAAGAGGTTTGTAAGTACAATTTGACAAGTAGAAAAAAGAGGTATCTTCCAAACAAACAGCATGATCTAACAAAGGCACAGATTGGGAAAATGCAAAAAGCATTCCACAAGAGGCAGGCAGTCCATTTCAGTTAATGTGTATATATACCAAGAAACAGGCTCTTAAGTACAGAGGACAAACTGATGGTTACCAGAGCGGAGTGGGAGGGAAGGGTGATATAGGTGATGGGGATTAAGGAGGGCACTTGTTGATGAGCAGCAGATGTTGTATGAAAGTGTTGAATCAATTTCTTGTACACCTGAAACTAATATTACACTAAATGTTAACTAACTGGAATTTAAATAAAAACTTTTAAAAAGTAGATGTTACTTGAATAAAAGAATACAGTATATATCTAAAGACTAGTTGTGGGAGATCAAGAAAATTAGAGCCAGATGATGTAGACCTTGAATGTCAAACTAAATATTTCAGACTAGTAGATAAAGGAACCTCAAGTAACTTATTGATGGGGGATTTTCAACAATGGAATGACAAGATCAGAACTGTTGTTTAGGAAGATTGATCCAATGGACAATTACTTATGAGATAAACTAATGGGAAGACATAGGAGTCAGGAAAACCAATTGATTTGTGTGTCACTAAGGACTCTTAGTAGTGACAGAAAATGCAACTCAATCTGGCTTGAACAAATAAGAGTTTTATTAGATCACATAACCAAAAACGCCCAGGGTAGGTTGGGCCAGGTATGTCTTTACCTAGTGTTGTATAATAAAGAATCTGCCTGGCCTTTGTCCCTGCCTCCTAGGAGGTAACCTCTAAGTCTTTGGAATTTCCTGAGTAATAAGAATATTTTTGTTATTCACAGTGGACCCTGTTAGTTTATGCTAATAAGGTGACTCCAGCTGAGCCCCTAGAGAGTTTATGCCAAAGAGATGACTCAGGATTGGGGCTGGCCATGCCAAACAGACCAACCATGTGATTAGAGGATTATGAATTTCAGCCATGGGATGGATATCTGCCTGATTATCACAGAGAGGAGGGAGTCTGGAGATTGAGTTTAATCACATGGCTAACGAGTTCATCAATCATACCTACATAATGAGATCCCAGTAAAAACCCAAGACAAGAAGCTTGAGTGAGCATCCCTAGTTAGAAACATTCTATGGGTATAGTTACCCACCATGTGCTGAGCAGTTAATGCATCTGGATTATGCAAGGAGAGGACACAGAAGCTTTGCATTTGAGACCCTCCCAGATCCCACCCTCTCTTCTTTTGGTTGGACCCGATTTGTTTGTTTATTTTACTATAATAAATTGTACTCATAAGGATTTGTCTGAGTTCTGTGAGTTGTTCTAGTGAATTATCAAACCTGAAGGCATAGTATGACCACTGAATTTGTGGCCAGTTGGTCAGCAGTAGTTAGCCTGGGAATTCCTGATCTTGTTGCTGCCTGCAGTGAGGGCAGTCTTATGAAGGACTATGCCCTTAACTTGTGAAGTTCTGCTTAACTCTGAGCAGCTAGTGTCAGAAGTCATTGTATCCAGTGAGGCAAAGCCCCTGGGTTTGGCATGCTTAAGGAACAGCCCAGATGGCTGGAGTGAGTGCTAATAACAGTAATACATATGAGGTCTGACGGGTAGCCAGGGCCAGATCCTGTAGGCAGTGGTTCTTAGCTCTGGCTGCATGTTAGAATCACCGAGGAGCTTTCTAGAAGAAACCCATATCCAGGCCCCCCACATCAGGTCAATTAAATCAGAATCCCTTAGGGTGGGCATAGGCATCCATAGTTTTATCAATTCCTCAGGTGACATAGGTCCTGATGCAAGCCCTGGTTGGCAATAGCAGAAGGACATCACATATTGTTCTGAGTATAAGAGGAAGCCTATGGTGCCTGTTGAGCAGAAAAGTGACATCATCTTTCTTAAAGTTTTAAAAGACTCATTTTAGCTACCGTGCAAAAGATGATTAATCTATAGTAGGACAGATTGGAGGTAGGAGATCAGAGAGGTGAAAATGACTTGGGATAGGGTACCTCCATATGTGGCAGAAATGGTTTATCTGGTATATGTTTTGAAAGAGGACAATTATTAATTGGAGGTGGGATATGAGAAAAAGGAATCATGGATGAATATATGATTTTTGTTTGTTTGTTTGTTTGGTTGGTTGGTTGGTTTAAGCAACAGAGTAAAATGTAATGCTAACCACTAGAGCCAAGAACATGTGGTCAATTGAGCAGAATTGAGTCACATGCCCATCCCTGAAGCAAGGGGTGAAGTCAGTCTTGCCTAAAACACATGCACTAAAAATAAAAAATTAAAAAAATTAAAAATAAAATAAAAAGTAAAACACATGTACTGAGAGTGGAAGAGAGTATTTCATGAGTAAAAAATCAGGGCATGCCACCAAAACAAGGGGAAGAGATGCTGGGTGACTAAGAACAACAGCTCATCAGAGGTCTATTGATTGTATGTAGAGGACTCAGAGAGAGTAAATTAAACTTCAAGAAAAAATATTGAGGTCTTCCTTTTCCTTTTTCTCTTACCAAACAAATCAGAACTAAAGCCATTAGGTGGGGCTAAAGGGGTAGTAGCTCTGATGCACCAAAGCAGGGTCAGACCCCAAGATGGGTGAGGAAGACATTCAAGTAAGGAGGCAGCAGTGGTAGCCCAGGTGCTCTATATTAGAGCTTGAGTGGAGCAAGAAGGGCAACACAGAGGAGGAATGGCCTGTGAAGAAGGTCAGAGTCAAAGCAGGGTGAGGAGCATCATGTAGGAAGGCTCTCTGGTGTGGGGTATCCAAGTCCAAGGAGGATGAGGAGAACACACATGCAGGAGGTGGCCTAGCAAAGGGTACTAGGGTCTGAGTGGGGTGAGGAAGATATCTGTGTGGGGGAAAGGGTTGTGGTGAGAATTGAAGGTCATCAAGGTACAGGTGTGTATATATATATATATAGTCCCTAGATCTGTCCACTGAGAGGCCCAGGAGCAGCTGAAACCCATAGCAATGAAAACGCCCATTACCCAAATATTGTCCCCTAAATATCATTCTCCACTAAAAGGAAGAAAAATGACCGATTCCAGGACTAGGGCAGAGGAAAGTACCACATGAGTTCAGAACATATAACTGAAAGGAAGTGCTCAAAAATGATGGGGACAACAAAAGGACATAGAATAGTAGTTAGCTTGAATGCATTGGCCAAATTGGGGATAATCTGAGCCTTAAAATAAATAATGATAGTAATTGAATAAAACAGGACACCATGACTCCAAACTGACAAAAAAAAAAAAAAAAAAAAAAAAAAAGAATAAATTGAAGGTTCAAGGAAGAATAAGATATTTATGTAAGTTTCAAAATGCCTTCTTACAAAAGACTTATTAATTACAAAGGAAAGAAGAATAAATTTCCAGTGAAGAAGACTGGCAGGTACCACTTAAATCAGACAAAGGGCATATCATGGATGATGAGACAAATTGAAATTGAGCCCTATCTGAAATGATGCTATAAGAGCACAGCACCACTTCTCTGATATGCCTTCCAAAACCACAGAATTTAAATCTAGTCCTGAGGAAAAATCAGAAAAACCCCAAGGTGGGGGACTGTACAAAATAACTAGCCTATAATCTTTAAAATACAAAGATCACGAAAATCTAGAAAAGACTGAGGAAATGCTGAAGGCCAGAGGAGACTAAAGAGCAAAGCACATGGAATGGTTCTAAACTGGATTCTTTTACTTAAAAGGATATTATCAGGAGATCTGGCAAAATGTGAATAGGTTCTGAAAATTAGAAATAGCAATTTATCAATGTTAATTCTCTGACTTTGATACCTGTGTCATGCTGTGTAGGAAGATGTTTTTATTAAAAAAATATATATGATAAATATTTAGGGATGATAAGACATGTTGGCAACTTATTTTCAAATGAGTCAGAAAATAAATGCTTTGTACTGAATTTGTACCTTTTCTGTCAGTTTGAGGTTTTTTTTTTTTTTTTTTTTTATGACAAAACTTAGGGATTGTTTTGGATCTACCAAAGAGAATTATTACTAAAACATGAAAAAATAATTTCAGAGCTGGCTGAAACAATTTAGTCTATGATCTAATTCAGAGGTTTTTAAAAAAAATCACTCATTTGCTCCAAATAAAGCAGTATTTTATCAGCGGCAGCCTTATTGGGAACTTTTTAGGACTTTTTTCAATTTTTGTAATAGATTTTTCTGATATTGGATGTGGATAAATTTATTGCTTCTGAAAGTCTTGACAATGGTGCATAGACTGAAAGGAATCTGGGGATTGACTACAGTCTCTTGGTGGAGGTCTTTAACTTTAGCAAATAAATTTATTTTTGTCTTTTTTTTTAAGATTTTATTTCCAAGTAACCTCTACACCTAATGTGGGGCTCAAATTCATGACCTTGAGATCAAGAATCACACATTCCACCAACTGGGCCAGCCAGGTACCCCCAGCAATTAAGTTTATATACCACCTTTTACAAAAGCAACATTGGGGTAAAACTTTTGCTCCAGGGAGAGTCTTTTTTTTTTTTTTTTTTTTTTTTTCAGGGAAAGTCTGATCAAACCAGTAATAATAATTTAAAAAAATTATTGTTTTCCACTCATTCAAACAAGTCCAAAATCAAAAACTTGACACATTGTTTGAATTAAGATTAATTAAAATATAAAGCAATTGTGTACCCTAACGTTATATGTCAGTTGTACCTTTATAAAAATGAACAAAGTAGCTGTGCATAGAGATACATAGGGGCCACCATATTTCACTTTCCTGCTGCCTTTCCCTAAACATTCTGTTACTTTTAGAATTTCCCACCAAACTGGGATGCCTGGGTGGCTCAGGCTGTTAAGCGTCCAACTCTTGATTTTGGCTCAAGTCATGATCTCAGGGTTGTAGGATCAAGACACACATTGGGTTTTGAGCTGTGCATGGAGCCTGCTTAAGATTTTCTCTCTCTTCCTCTCCCTCCTCCCTCCCAATTATATCCTCATCCCCACCTCCAGCCCCACACACTTCCGCTCACTCTCTTGCTCTCTCAAAAAAAGTTTTCCTTCCAACAAATTATGTGACAAATTGGCAAACTACATGATATGAGGTAGGTAACTTCAGAACCATTCCAAGAGAAACAATTGGGCAATTTATAGTGGTTTGCAGGATTTCCATCATGTTACAATGCCAATCATTGACATATTCAGGCCTTGCCAAATCTATTAAAGGAATCTGAGAAATCTGAAGAGATTAAGAGAGTCCTTCTTAACAAGTAAGAACTTAAAAGAAAATTATTTGTAATTACTTCAACAAACCCCATTTTCTATTTGTAGTTATCTACTCAGGTTTAGTCTATCATCCTATGTCTTAGTGAAAACAATGTCACCTGGAAACAGATCTATCTGCCAAGTTAGCACCAAGACTGTTTCAAGGGAGCAAATTTTTCTTTCTTTATTTGTTCTTCTCTATGTTTTCAGAAACTGTTGCTGGGCCCAGAGTTGCAGTGCATGAGTGGATCATGAGAAGGTAGGAGACAGTGTAGGGTGCTGACAGCAATGGCAGCTGGGACAGAGACCCCTGTAGGGCTGAGTAATTTGATAGATTCTTCTTCATGAAGACATTGAACTAAGCTTTAGAACCAGGTTAGACCTCAGGAATTCAGGGGCTTATCACTAGAAGGAGGAGTTATAGGAAGAAAAATATTATTATTATTGTAGTAATTGTAACAGTAACTAATTGTACTAACTAATTCAGTACTGAAGTAAATTAATTTTATAATACTAGCAACTATGAAAACCAAACATCAGTTAAGATATATAATCCTATTCACACATATATACCCACATATGTATCTAATCTTTTTTTAAAAAGATTTTATTTACTTGAGATAGAGAGTGAGCAAGAGAGAGAAGGGGGAGGGGGAGGGGGAGAGGGAGCGAGAGAGAACGCAAGTTCCCCACTAAGGGGTGCTTAATGGGGCTCCACCCCGGATCATAACCTGAGCTGTAGTAGATGCTTAACTGACTAAGGCACCCAGGTGCCCCCTTTCTGATCTTTTATATAAATGATAAAGCAGGGGCACCTGGGTGGCCCAGTGGATGAAGGTCTGCTTTTGGCTCAGGTTGTGATCCCAGGGATCAAGTCCCACATCGGGCTTCCCGTGGGGAGCCTGCTTCACCCTCTGCCTATGTCTCTGCCTCTCTCTCTGTGTCTCTCATGAATGAATAAATAAAATCTTTTTAAAAAACAAAAAACAATAAAGCATGGTCAATATCCATTATTTCAAATAGATCTCTGAGAAATACCAAGGAATACTATATCTTTGATCCTAAATACGTAGCCAAATGAGTATAGATTTATTAAAGGGGACTGACCAAGTATGCATACTATCATTATTAACATATATAAAATAAATATATTGTTTTTATACTTGAAGAGTTCAAATATGGGATACAGAATATTCATCCTAAAATAACTAGCTACTTTGCATTATAAACCTACTCTAGGTATAAAAATCATTAATTTTTAATTATAACTTCCTAGAGGGATAGACTTCTTTATGATTAATGAATTTTGAAAGCTTGAGAGGAACATTTTCTAGAGTTAGAATACCCTGGAGTCAATTTCTATCTCTGCTGCTTAATCTTTCTTATTTCCTCATCTATAATCTGCTTCTTTAACTAGGTCATAACTACTGATTAATCATCACAAAAGCTTTATTACGCTTTAAGTACTCACGAACATCATTATTTTAATCTCACATACACAATGACACGAACACAGTTTGTCACATTCAGTACTTGTATAAACATGGAATGTGCTACTGAGAAGAGGAAGCCGCTAAAATCATTTGAATTTTAAATGGAGCAAAAAGCCTAGATTCAAAGAGTAAATTTTATATTAGGTTTGGGAAATTTGACCCTATAGAAATAAAATGAGAGTACTGTGGTACTTTTCCATAGTCTCACTTTTGATATTATTAAAATAATTGTTGAAAATCACTGCCTGTTCCTCGACTCCCTTATCGGGAAGGTAGGGACACTTTAGGGATACTACCTGCCTAGATTTGCTTCTTAGGAAGTTTTAAAAGAAGAAAGTTCACATTTCTAAGAAGAAAGTTGATGTATCATTAAACTGTTTTTGTTTTCATTTTAACAACTATTGCAGGTGAACTAGTGAATGACAAAATAACTGAGTACAATTTTGGATGGATAGAATTTACATAAAAGGTGACAGTCTTTGTCCCCACACACTTTGTGGAAGTGAAATGTACCAACAGGGAGAACTATTAAACTACAGTTTTTCACAGGAAAAAAAAAAGGGGGGGGGATTTGTGTGCTATATATGTTTAAAGCATGCATATTTGAGTTTTTCTTCAGTTCACTTGATTTCCATAAAAAATTAAACTTGGAGGTTGCCTGGATCACACACTCAGTTAAGGGTCAGACTCTTGGTTTCAGCTCTGGTTGTGATCTCAGGGTTGTGAGATAGACCTCCACTTTGGATTCCATGCTCAGTGGGGTGTCTGCTTAAAACTCTCTCTCCCTCCCCCTCTACCCTTCCCCCCATACCCTATGAGCACACATACATGTGCCTACCTGCTCTCTCTCAAATAAATAATCTTTTTTTTTTTTAAGATTTTTAATTTATTTATTCATGAGAGACACACAGAGAGAGAGAGAGGCAGAGACACAGGCCGAGGGGGAAGCAGGCTCCATGCAGGGAGCCTGATGTGGGATTCGATCCCAGGTCTCCAGGATCAGGCCCTGGGCTGAAGGCGGCACTAAACTGCTGAGCCACCTGGGCTGCCCTCGAATAAATAATCTTAACAAAAAAAATTAAACTTGGAATTTTTGAAAGACTTAACTGATGTGGGAGAGAAAGGCAGAAGAAAAATTATTAAATTTCCTTATGACCTACAGCCCATTGACAAGTCCTTGAAACAGGCAGAGTGACATTCCTTTAGGGACTTGGTTGCCTCAAGTTGCTAAGGGCAAAAGGCAGTCTTAGCTCGATCCCCAGGATCCTATAAGTCTACTTTAACATATAAAAATTCCTTTAGAAACTTCCTTTATCTCTAAACTCCCCGAGATACATGTTGGCAATCATCCTCCAAGCATGTGGCCCATGATATACATCTGAAGGGTGTCATGACTAAGGTTTTATTAGAGGGTAATAAATGACCTTTTCCCAACAATAGCCAGCCCCCTCAGGGTCCTGGAAACCTCCCTTCCAAAATTCCTTAGAGACTTATGCTATTCCCTAACCCCCTCCCAACTTGAGAGTATGTGATGACCTCTGTGTGGCTCTTTCTGCCCACCAGTCCTGTCCCTGAGCTTTAATAAAACCACATTTCTTTGTACCTTGCAAATATAAGAATTCTTTCTTGGCCATTGGCTGCAAACCCTAACATTTTTTCCTACATCGTTAACCAATAAGTGTGAATTTTCTGAACCTGAAAAGGTAGTTTTAATCATTCCTTCACATATATTTGCAAAGAAGTCATTAATATATTTGTAAAGTGCTGTAAGAATCATGACTGTAAAGGACAGCAAAGCTCCCAAGGTGAAACAACAAATAAGAGAAGTTCATCTGAATCTTTTTTCCAGTCTAGGTTCGGGTTATGGAGTAAGGGGAAGAGAGTCTCTTTCTGACCTGCTTTGCTTTATGCCCTTTCCTGTTAAAGCTTGATGAAAATCACCAGAATTTATCGACATTAAAGATTATGAAATAAAAAATATTGCTCAGTTTCAAAAACTCAAGTCCATAGTCACCAGGCCCTTTCACTGAAAATAGTTGTTTCATCATTTTTGTTTCTGGGAGAAATGTTTGGCATTAGTAAAAAGGAATGAAAACATGAGACAGCAGAAAGTCTCAGCACAGTGCAGTCTAAAAGGTTTGTAAGCATCTTTACCGTAATAAATAATGGAGCTGGAAAACTGCCTCTAAGAGCAGAAGCTTCTGGCCAGAAATGAAGACTAGCCAATGCATTGGAAAAGTAAAGGAGCCCGAAGCAAAATCAGCAAATATTCAAGGCAAATTTTCTTATATAAAGCTCCACAAAGAAGTTATGTAATGAAATCTCATTTAAACAAATAATGCTAAATAAAAATTTGCATTGTATTTCTTGGTCCAGGAGGGGGGGAGGGGGGCGGGGAGTTACCATTTGGTGAAAAGGCAGTTCCAAAATTCTGAAATTGTGATCGAAGGAGAAGTGTAGAGAACAAAAACAATTACCTTCCCTTCATGCCTAGTTGAAATTTTCTGCCCCAAATGGTTTTTAAAAGACTTCTCTTGGATATCATCAAGAATATGTTCACGTTCACTGGATACTTGGTGATTTAAAATTATTATACATCAAGAGCTGAAAGGGGTCCTTTGTAATCATACAAAAAAACGGAGAAAAGGTTTTGGATTGAAATTCTTAAGTTCTCTGTAGCATAGAAATGAAGCCATTTTTAAAGCATTCTGCACCAAAAAAAAAAAAAAAAAAAAAAAAGTACTCTGCCCAAAAGTTTTTATTCAGACAAGTGTTAGATTAAGAGGGCCGAGGAAAGGATACAGAGAATCTACCACCAACAGAGAGCTAAGGTCAAGGCCAACTTCCAGGTGGTGAAGAGGCCAGGCCAGTCCCTCCTAATGAAGGCCTTTCAATTCAGGTCCTGGCCGACTGAATTGGTAGGCCTCACAACCGTCAAAGAGAATTAGATCATCTCTGTAATGACCCTTGATTAGCATATCAGATAGTGTTTCTTGGTTACAAAAAAGGGGTATCTCAACAAGGGAAATACCAGTTGAAATATCCTACTCTGCAGATTCTGCAATAGCTTAAAAGAGAATTTGCTTTGGTTCTACTATGAGGCAACCCCAATTAATTGTTGCTTACCTAGAACTCTCAGTTTTGTTTGCATTAGGATTGTAATGCTGAAATTTTTTCCCACCACAATAAATATCCAAATTTTGGCAAACGGGGTCCTGATATGCACCAGATACATTAAATATATTTCTTATGAAAAGTGATCACATCTTAATTCTTATATGAGGGTTAGGAATAAAATTCTTTAAACAAATTAATGCAAGGGCATAATTTTAACTAAGTAACAGCTTTGGAAATTCTTTTTCTTCTGCCCTCACCCTTGTTGAGAAATAGTAATCTTTATTTAGGGATTTAATGTTAGGAAATATTGTTATAATACTGGCATATTCATTGCGTTCACGATTTAAGAAGGGCCAAACCTTTGTCAGAAATCTTTGAGTGAGAAAATGTGTATATATCAGGGTCCTAAAGCTTGAGTGATTGAAGTCTTCATGACCAGCCTGCAAGATGATCCCAATAATCCCTGACTCCTGGTAGTCATACCCCCAGTGTCCCACACTGAACAGGGCTGAGCTGTGTAACTTACAGGATAGTATGGGAATGACATAATGGTTTCTACCTTGTTCTCTCATGAATGCTTACTCTAGAGGAAGCAGCTGACGTGTTGTTCCAACACTCAAGTGACCCTATAGAGAAGCGTTCCTGGTGAGGATCTAAAGGGCTCTTGCCAACAATATGAATGAGCCCTGTAAGAAGTGGGTCTTCTGGTGCCAATCAGAGCTTCAGATAACTGCAGCCCCAATCAACGTCTTGATTGCTATCTAATGAAAACTCAAGGGAAGCTGCTCCTAGATTTCTGACTCACAGAAACTGCTAATCCATATATATTGCTGTAAATCACTAGGTTTGGGATAATTTGTTACTACAACAATGAATGAAAAAAAGTGTTTTCTCCCCCCCCAAGAAATAGTAATAGCAAAACAAATGAACACACCCATGTTAAACCATTGACAGAGTTGATAGGCTCTGCAATTGTACTTAATGAGGCCTTTATCTCAAGGAATTTGCCGGTTACTTCTTTTTTTCTCAAAATACTCTATGGAGACCATCAGCCTTGGCATTACCTGGGAGATTGTTAGAAATGTGGCATTTCAAATTCTACTCCAGAACCATTGAATCAGAAGCTACATTTTATGAGATTCCCCTACTATGTAAGTACATCAGTTTGAGAAGAAACACTGATCTGATTCTCAATGTCACTGCCTGTGGTTGGAAGCCGTGGCTCTATATACATTAAGAGCACTTTTGGGGGATCCCTGGGTGGCGCAGCGGTTTGGCGCCTGCCTTTGGCCCAGGGCGCGATCCTGGAGACCCGGGATCGAATCCCACGTCGGGCTCCCAGTGCATGGAGCCTGCTTCTCCCCCTGCCTGTGTCTCTGCCTCTCTCTCTCTCTGCGTGTGACTATCATAAATAAATAAAATTAAAAAAAAAGAGCACTTTTGAAAAATACTGTTGGTTGGGGCACCTGGGTGGCTCAGTTGATTGGGTGTCCCGCTGCTGGTTTCAGCTCAAGTTGTGGGGTTGTTAGATGGAGCCCTGAGGGGTGGGTGGGGCTCATGCTCAGCAGGGAGTGTCTGCTTGAGATTTTTTTTTCTCTCTCTCTACAATAAATAGATAAATCTTAGAAAGAAAAGACACACTGTTGGAGAAGCCTATCTCCAGAAATTCTGATTTAATTGGTCTGACTTGAGGTCTATCATGGTCTCGGACCTAATAATATTATAGAATTTTTCCCCTTGAAAACTACAAGGGGCCTATCAGCTGTAACCTCGGATCAGCTGACTTCCTGGCCTGCTCCAGGCCTGGTTCTAGAAAGTCAGCTACTCCCAGGTGTGTCCTTGAGACTGCCCTGGGGCTACGTGGTGCCGGAGCAGGATTCTTCTGGAGCACACCTGCGCATACACCTCGGCCTTCTCTAAGGTCTTCCAGGACTCGGTTCATTCCAAGAGAAGTACCCATGTCTCCCTACGCACCAGGTTGATTTGGATTTGTTGTCTAGGGCCACTCAAAGAACCAGGTGCTGGATAAATAAGGTTTCCGGGTAGCTTACCCACCTGTTAGATGAGGACCAAACCTCTTTTAGCTTCATCTTTCTCTGATGGCAACATGCAAGTGACTAATGTTTCCCGTAAGCCTTTAGGAAACAATGTTTTTTTTACTGTTGGCCAAACTCTAGTAAATTGAGATTTTCCAGTGTGATGGGTGCTTCCAGATGTTAGCTGACAGCAGCACTGGATGCGCTGCAGTGTAGCGGGGGAGGGCAGGTACCTTACCCCGCGCGTCCCCGCGGCCGCACCAGGGCCCGTCGCACGACCTGCTCTTATCAAATATTTGTCGATCAAATAAATCCCTCCAAACCCCGCAATTTCGGATCATTTATTCATACAGACTTAACTCGACCTCCCGTGTCAGCAAGCCTGCAAGGGAAACTGCTTTATCAAAGGATTTTAAAATAAAGCTTCACATTTCCTTTAAAAAAAAAAAAAAAATGAATGAATCTCGTGCCCAAATCCCGCGTCATGGGTTGCATTTCTGCCCCCGTTTGGCCGCCCTCGGAGGCGAGCCGGGGACGCGATCTCTGCCCTTGAATCTCCTTCCTTTGTAGTTGGGGCTGCGCGGCGCGGGCTCGCGGGCTCCCGGGGGGGGCGGGCGCTGCCCCGGGGAGTCGGTCCCCGCGCCCCCCCCCTCCCCCCCACCCGCCGGCCGGGCTCCGGGGCAGCGCGCGGATGCTCGCGGGGGGGGGCGGGGGCTGCCCCGGGGAGTCGTTCCCCGCGCCCCCCCCCTCCCCCCCACCCGCCGGCCGGGCTCCGGGGCCGCGCGCGGATGCTCGCGGGGGGGGGGGCGGGCGCTGCCCGGGGGGAGTCGGTCCCCGCGCCCCCCCCCCACCCCCCCGCCGGCCGGGCTCCGGGGCCGCGCGCGGATGCTCGCGGGGGGGGGGCGGGGGGAGGGCTCCCCGCGGGCCCGCGGCGCCTCTCCCACGCTCCCGGCTCCTCCCCCTCCTCTTCCTTCCTCCCCCGGCCTCCCGGGAGCCGCGGCGGGCGCCGAGCTTTGTGTGCGCCCGCGGGCCCCGCTCGGCGGCTGCGGGCCGGCTCCGCGCGCGGGCTCGGGGCGTGGCTGGGGCGCGGGGGCGGGGCGGGGGGCGGGGGGCGCCGGGGCGGGCGCGAGCGAGCGGGCGAGGCCGGACAATGCGCGGGGCGGCGGGACGCGGCGGCGGCGCCTGAGCGGGGCGCGGGCCGTCCGGCTGGTCGGCGGCCCCACCTGCGGGAGCGGCCAGGTGCCCGGCCAGGTGCCCCGCCAGGTGTCCGTCCCGGCGCCCGCAGGCCCCGCGCGGGCGGGCGTCCCCGGGCCGCTCCCCGCCTCGGCGCAGGCCCCGCGGAGGCTCGGGCTGCGGCGGGCTCCGGGGCGGCCCGGGCGCAGCGGCGATGGCGAGCGCCAGGAGCATCGAGCTGGAGCACTTCGAGGAGCGGGACAAAAGGCCGCGGCCCGGGTCGCGGCGAGGGGCGCCCGGCTCCTCGGGGGGCAGCGGCGGCTCGGGCCCCAGGGGGAACGGGCTCATCCCCAGCCCGGCGCACAGCGCCCACTGCAGCTTCTACCGCACGCGCACCCTGCAGGCGCTGAGCTCCGAGAAGAAGGCCAAGAAGGCGCGCTTCTACCGCAACGGGGACCGCTACTTCAAGGGCCTGCTCTTTGCCATCTCGGGCGACCGCTTCCGGTCCTTCGACGCGCTGCTCATGGAGCTCACCCGCTCCCTGTCGGACAACGTGAACCTGCCGCAGGGCGTCCGCACCATCTACACCATCGACGGCAGCCGCAAGGTCACCAGCCTGGACGAGCTGCTGGAAGGTAGGCGGGGAGGGCCCGCCGGCAGGTGCGGCCCGGCGCCTCGGCAGGTGCGGCCCGGCGCCTCGGCAGGTGCGGCCCGGCGCCTCGGCAGGTGCACTGGCCACGGCCCGGGCGCCCGCCTGCGCTGCGCGGGGGCCTTACGCGCTGGGGCGCGTATGTGGTTCTGTCTGCTTGGCTGCAGGCTGTGTGTGTGTGTGTGTGTGTGTGTGTGTGCGGGGGGGTGCGCTCCCCCATAGACTCTCTTTCCCAAGAGATTTGTCCTTAAAAGGGGGAGAAAAAAAAAATCCCAGTCCCAGCAGGCTTCTGTGACATCTCTTAAGATGGGTGAGCCTGGGATTTTGGCTTGTTTTTAGTGCAAACTGTTTGAAAAGGTGGCTTTCAGATGGGGATCTGGGCAACCCTCTCGCTGGTGAGCTTTCTGCTCGGCCCTCTGTGTGGACCTCGGCGCGCGCATCGGTGATGCTCCAGCCCTCGGGACCCTGTCGCACCGGCTCTACTTAGAAGTTGTGGTTGCGAAATGCTCGAGGTTGGCTTTCCTAGTCCGGCTTGCGGCAGAAGTTACATGAGGTCAGGAGGCGGGATGCTAGACAGGGGTTCTCAACCTTTGCTGTACCTTGGGTCACTGGGGACTTCAAAAAAAAAAATTACGGGCGCTTGCATTCAGCTTCCACATATTCAGATGTTTGGGGTGTGATCTGGGCAGTTGGAGCTTTAAAAGCTCCCCCAGGTGATCCTATGTGCAGCCAAGATTGAGAATCACTGTGCTAAAGGGTTTTCCACTTTTGGTTGGTAATGAGGTAAATCAACGACAGTCTCTCCTGCCTCCCACCCTCCTGGAAGTAGCTAGTTACAATGGTAGAGGCTGCTGGAATGAGTAGTTGGGGCCTATTATAAATTAGTAATCCTAGAATGTCAACCATGCTTCACTCAGAGGGACTGCTTGGCTGCATATTGGGTCATCCTTGAATTCCTGTAATACCGTATTTATTCTTCTTTCCTTTCAGGGTGAAAAGGCCTTACTAGTAGTATAGAATTCATTTCCAGGTCCAGACAGCGCCTAAAAATGAGCCAGAGCCCAAGCATATGCTGACTGCATGTTTGCATAAAGTTTGCTTCCATGCATCTTTCTTAATGCAAATGGCACATTCCATGTAGTCATAGCAATATTGATGGGACAGGGAAAGGAAACCGAACTTTGAGTCAACTATTTTACTTTCTTTTTAAAAGGTTTATTTATTTGAGTCGGGGGGAGAGAAAGTGGAGGGGGAGGCAGATGGAGAGAAATCTTGAAGCAGACTCCTTGCTGAGTGAGGAGCCCGGCGCAGGGCTCAGTCTCACCATCCTGAGATCATGACCCAAGCTGAAACAAAGAGTTGGATGCTCAACCAACTGAGCCACCCAGGTGCCCCGAACCAACTATTTTTCTGTTATCAAATTCTTATATTATGATTTGAAGGTATTATGCCCATTTTATACATGAGGACACAAGCAACATGGCTTGTTACATAGTACCTGCAGGCTGTGCCCTTCCAGCTCCCGTTCACCTCTAATGAATTGCTATAGCCCCACCGAGGAGTCCTGAAGGTAGTTGAGTTTCTCTCTACTTAGTCATTGTTACCAGAGGTGTTCCCTGTCTTGGCTAGATGAGGACCCAGCCAAAATTAAGTAGTCTCTTCAGTTTGTGGGTATGTATTCTTGACTGCACGCATTCTCTTGGTCACTTGGTGTGTTTTGGTTTTAAAGGCTTCCTGAGGAGATGATGACAACCAGAGGAGTGTAAATAAAGGATTAAAAGGATTCTATCACCTTCTTTATCATATTAAATACTTAAAAGCAACACTTGCCTAGGTATTTCAAAACCGAATAACATTTTCTGACTGACCCAAGCTAGATTAGGAGCCCTGTGGAAAAATCAAGGCAATGACTATTGCTTAAGTACTTATTACTCATATTCCCTTGGGATGCTGTGCATAGTGTTGTCTGAAGACAGATGCAGATTTTAATATCCTTGTCTCAGTTTTTTCTAACGATTTTATTTATTTACTCATGAGAGAGACACACAGGCAGAGACATGGGTAGAGGGAGAAGCAGGCTTCCCTGCAGAGAGCCTGATGCAGGACTTGATCCCAGGACCCCAGGATCACAACCTGAGCCAAAGACATAGGCTCAACCATTGAGCCACTTAGTTGCTCCTCTCAAGTAATTTTTTTTTTCTCTCAAGTAATTTTAACAGTGTATTTGCTACATGAAATTAATGTACTCCAAAAAGGAATATCATTATGGGGGGTGGTCAAGATGACCATTATGCATATTAATTAATGAGAGCATATGTTGTACATTGAATTTGTCATTGCCCTGGTGTTGAATGGTTCACTGAGTCTAGTTCTCAAACTATATAGTTTCAACTATAACTTGAAAGCTGACAAACTTCCATTCAATTGTTTATTCACTGATTTTTGGAAGATGGAGAACCATACGTAATGTGTAGAGTCCAAATTATCCTACCATATGATAAATAATGATATAACACAAATATTTGCATGACAGCAATGTTTCCCTCATCTAGCCAATTGTCTGCTTGTTTTAATTACTGCAAAAGAAGAAAACTTGTGCCCTTCTTTTGTCAGAGTGACATTCTCCCTGACAATGGATCTTTGTCTGGGTTTTGAATTTCCAACAAAATGAGTGGAATACCCTGTTGCAAGACAGTTTTCAAGAAAAGAAAAACCATCAATGCTTAATATCAATCATTTGAGAATTTAAATAATTTCAGCTTTTAGTAAAATTGTGTGCTCAAATGTTCTGGTTTATCATGTAGAAGACCTAAATAGCTACCTGTAAAGTTATTATTTACATCAGTAAAAATGGGTATAGACCATATGAGTATTGCCCATATTGTCAAAATTGACTAATTCATCTTAGTTCATTAAAATTTAAAAAAAAATTTTAATTTTATATTATTACTTTAGTAATCTCTGTACCCAATGGGGGGCTCAAACTCATGACCCAGAGATCAAGAGTTGTATGGTCTTCTAACTGAGCCAGGTGCCCCTGGCCATTTTGGCTCATTTTTAATAAAGATTCTCTGATAGTATTTTTTACATTGTGTTCTATTCTCTCCTCTGCCTCTTCCTTCTCATGAAATTTGTCGTTTAGGAGATACTGTTTTCCTAAAATGTTTTTCTAAAATGTTTTTAGCGAAGAATAGAAAGTGATGACTCAAGACAGCTGGGCAAGAACGTTCAGAGCCCCAATCTCATTGAACTCAGATGACAAAAGAAATTTGCATGGCCCAGATTTTTTCTTTTGCCATTGACCTTGAAAGTCTCTGGAGACTAAAAACAGTGTTCAGGTGTTGACTGGCACTTCTCTTGTACTTTGCTAAGCCAGCGGGTATCTTCAGCCTTTTGATTTACTTTCCCTTGCTGGATTAATTTCACCAAGTTGGTCCTCTGCATCCCTGTAATATTGTTTATTCTTTAAAACTGATGGGGGGAAAAAAAAACTGGATGGGGACCTAGAATGTCAGGTTAGTACTGAGAAAATCAGTTTCAGCTGCCTGAAACCATGAGACAGCCAAACTTAGACCATCTCTGGTAGACAACTGAGAACGTACAGAGGATGTGTTAAGTTCTCATGTCTGGGACTAAGCGTCAGAATTCCTTAAGTGTTTGTTTAGTTTTATTTAAGTAATCTGTACACCCAATGTGGGGCTGGAACTCACCACCCTGAGATCAAGTCACATGCACCTCAGACTGATCCTGCCGGGTACCCCTCTAGTCTTGGTTTTTGTTTCATGAGTGTTCTCCTCTTCTGAACATTTTGGCTGTATTTATAAAATTTTGATGTCCTGAAGAGAGAGATGCCCATGGATAGTAGAAACAATGCCAAATTGAGTTGGGATACCTGAGTTCTACTGACTGGATTTGAGAAAAAATCATGTCTGTTCTCTGGGCATTGGGGTCCTTTCCTGTTGATTGCAGATTGCAGATTACCTCTCTAAGATCCTTTCTAGAATCAAAGTGTATATCCTTCCCCTATCTCAGTGGTTAGTTACTGAATATATGATGACGGCTGCCTTTCCCTATCCAGATCCTGTCTTCCAGAAAATTGATGAGGCTATAAATGGTCCTACTACCAAGCAGGGAATGGGTGTAAGTCTCTGAGGAAGTATTTGCCAGGAGTTAAAGATATTAATAGACACCTTACTCTGCCTCTCTCATTCAAAGTAAAATGTTGTTTTATGTTATTTTGATCTTTTGCCACTCAGTCAACAACAAACATTGAATTTTTTTTTAATGCGAGAGAATTTTGATTATTTTGATAAGTGATACTTCCATTATTCCATTACATTAACTTGAAAATTAGCTTGATTCACTTGAATTTAAGAAAAATAAGGTTCAAAAAAAAAAAAAGAAAGAAAAATAAGGTTCTAAAGTGATCAAGCACTTGAAGTTCCCGAAGTTCTCCTAGTAAGCCTAGTTTATTGAATCTGTTTGGTTAGGTCAGCTTCTTTGAAGGTGTTAAACCAAAATATAGTTATTGAGAGAGTTTTAAGTAAAAATGAATCTCAGTAAGAATTCAGATTATAGGGTAGGGATTTTACCCCCCTGGAAGATTTTTATGGTAATAATGGAAACTGAGTTCTTCAAAACTTGTTATGGTGAGGAAAGAAACGTAAACCCCATGAGTTAAAAGATATTTGCACATAGAAGTCAAAAGCAGTAAAACATTAAAGGCATTCATGTGATAGGATGTGGCAGTTTAACATTGAAGCTTAGGTGTGCAAGCCTTCTCTGGCAGACTCCTGGGTTCTACAAGACCCACTTCAAATATTGCCTCTTCCCAGGCCTTAGCGATACTGATCTCTGATAGTTGTTGATCAAGAGTATAGTTGTTGTTTCAGGTGCTATTGCAGGATTTCTTTCCTGAAGATGCTCACATTCTAGAGGGAGAGAGATAGTGAACATGAACACAAATATACACCCAGGTTATTTCTAGCTCAAGTGCTGTAGATGAAGTGGTAATGAGGTGGGGGCAGGATGATGGACAAGGCTTTCCAGAGGAACAAATATTGGAGTGCAGGCCTGGGGTCAAGGTGATAGCTCTTCCTTGGCTTACTCACAGCATTTTTCCTTACCTCTGTTATCACACTTATCTTTGTAATTAGTGGTCTATCGGGTCTGTCTTCTGCACCAGGCTGGGAGCATGGTGAGGTCAGAGATCTTGGACACACACAAAATTCATTGAATAGCCCAGAAAGTGATTTCACCTCTAAGGCCCTTGGTTGTCAAGGGAAGGTTTAAATGAATTAAAATTTTTTTAAAGATTTATTTATTTATTTGTTTATTCATTCATTCATTCATTCATTCATTCATTCATTCATTCATGAGAGACACAGAGACAGGCAGAGACACAGGCCGAGGGAGAAGCAGGCCCCACACAGGGAGCCGACGTGGGATTCAATCCCAGGTCTCCAGGATCATGCCCTGGGCCGAAGGCAGACCCTCAACCATTGAGCCACCCAGGAGTCCCTAAATGAATTAAATTTGAATAAGGTTGTTCTAACATGTTTGTGAAAAAAATGCATACTTTGAAAAACTGGATTATATTTAGATACATCAAAAATGCTATGCTAACTCATCATTATGAAGAAAATGAGTCTTCCATTTTATCTGCTCCTATAAATCTTATTGTTTTATCTCATTTCCTAAAACAGGGAAACTCAGATATGCTCTAATATAGCTACATAATAAGCTCTTTCTAGAGGTAATGAGAAGTTTTCATGTGAAGAATAAAAAATTATTAAGGGTTGGGGGAAGAAATAGAATACTTGGGAGAGCATTTATGAATTAGAGTATGATATAGTGATACTCTGGTAGTTAAGAGAAAAAAAATCAATATTTCATAAGGTTTTAGGCTATGGAAATAGATCATTTATGGTCCTATGATATAAAATAAAGAAAACTAGATCCCTTTGGGTAGTGGTTTCAAGCTGCTTTCTTCATTATGGGGAAGGCCAGGGAAATTGCTGTGGGTCTGTACTGCCTGGCTGTCTCCTTCTCTCACTCTCACCTGCCTGTGCTCCCACCACTTCTGTTTTTATTCTATCAGTAAAATAAACCACTACTCTAAGGATTCAGGATTCCTAGCATTAGCACTGCTTTTAGGTGTTTTATCTTTTACTTTTTTTTCTTTTTTTGTTTTTAAGATTTTATTTATTTATTCATGAGAGACACACAGAGAGAGGCAGAGACACAGGCAGGGGGAGAAGCAGGCTCCATGCATGGAGTCTGACGTGGGACTCGATCCTGGGTCTCCAGGATCAGGCCCTGGGTTGAAGGCGGCGCTAAACCGCTGAGCCACCCAGGCTGGCCACTTTTTTTTCAAGTTTTTATTTAAATTCCGGTTAACATGCAATGTAATAATAGTTTCAGGTGTAGAATTTAGTGATAACACCAGGTGCTCGTCACAACAGGTGCTGTCTTAATACCCATCATACATTTAACCCATTCCATCACCCACCTCCCCGCTGCCCCCCCACAACCCTCAGTTCTCTGTAGTTAAAGAATCTGTTTTCTGGTTTGCTGTTCTTTTTTCTCCCCGCAATGTTTATCTGTTTTGTTTCTTAAATTCTACATATAAGTGAAATTATATGGTATTTGTCTTTCTCTGACTTATTTCATGTAGCATAATAGTCTCTAACTCCATCTACATTGTTGCAAATGGCAAGATTGCATTCTTTTCTATGGCTGAGCAGTATTCTGTTGTATATATACACACCACATTTTCTTTATCCAGTCATCAATCGATGGACATGTGAGATGTTTTATGTCCACTCATTGTGTGAAATCCTTTACATGTTTCATCTCATTGAACCTTTGAAATATCTTGTGAAATATGGTTGCATTGACTTTCCATTTTATGGATGGGAAAGCTGATCCTCAGGATAAAGACATTGCCCCCCCTTGTACCAATAGCAAGAGGTGGGGCTGGAACTTGAGGCCTTTCTCCTTGGCTTTTGACCTGTATTCTACCACCTGTGAGGAACTGGCGTCTACTCCAACCCTCAAGATTTTCTTTTCTTTTCTTTTCGTTTTTTTTTAAGATTTTATTTATTCATGACAGACACAGAGAGGCAGAGACCTAGGCAATGGGAGAAACAGGCTCCCTGTGGGGAGCCCAGTGTGGCACTCCTTCCCAGGACCCTGGGATCACTCCCTGAGCTGAAGGCAGACGCTCAACCTCTGAGCCACCCAGGCACCCCTCCCCCAAAATTTTCATAGGCCACAATAGATCAGTACTCTAGAGCTCCATCAATGCTAGAGCCAAATCTATTATCACTTATATTTGGAAAATGAAGATTACAGTATCTCGTTAGTCACTGTAGTTGTAACAACAACTTAGAATGTTCTATGTATGGGTCTTGAAATAAAATGCATTATCCTGTACACCTGCAAAATAAGATCTGCACATGGTTCTGCAGAATTTCCTTGTTTGACCTCAGTTTCCTCATTTATAAAATGAAATACAAGTAATTGTTAAGACCCTTTCCCCTTTAAAGTTCAGTGATCTTGGGAAGCGCTTCTGGGAGTGGGAAAGAGAAATGATCTTGGCTCTGTCTGGCTCTATGTCTCTTTTTAAGAGTCAGCCAGGTTTAGGGGCACCTGGCTGGCTCAGTTGGTAAAGCATGGTGACTTTTGGTCTCGAGGTTGTGAGTTTGAGCCCATTGTTGGGTGTAGAGATTACTAAAAATCCGGGGGGGGGGGAGTTGGCCAGGTTTAGATGGAGTTCTTAGAACCCTCAATAACCTGTAGGAGGCTTTCTCCATAAAACATTCTCAGGAAAGGGAAAATTATAAACCTATTGAGGGCTGGGACCACAGTTGTTTTATTCATTTCTTTATCCTATGCGACAAATACCTAGGGCACAATGATCATTTATTTTACTTTTGTGCCATTTTTAGATCTTTTAATACATGGGAATAGGTGGTTATAGGTGTTTTTAAAAACCTTTCTTAGTTAAGACTGGACAGTTGGCTGAATTTGCAGAGGAAGAATAGGCAGTAGTAAACTAGGCATACTGTAATTTGTCAGATGCTGCTACTTTATAAACTGAAGGAATAGGATAAATGGGCTGTGAGATCAACTTACATGATTTTGAATACATTATAACCTTTGCTAACATCTCAAAGTGACTAATCTACAGTTATAGCCTTCTGTGTTATCTATTATATGTTGGTTAAATTATAATCATTTGCAACCAAAATATATCAATCGCAATGAAAATTTTAAAGATTTATTTATTTTAGAGAGAGAGAGCAAGCAAGGGGAAGGGCAGAGGGAGAGAGAGACTCCCTGTTGAGTGCAGAGCCGGATGTGGGGCTCAATCCCATGACCAGGAGATCAGGACCTGAGCTGAAATTAAGATTTGGATGCTTAACCAACTGAGCCCTCCAGACACCCTTCACAATAAAACTTTTAAAATATTTTCACTGATTTATCTTTTCCTTCACTGCATATGTTTTACAAACTTAAGAGTACTTTAAGTTTTAAATAATAATAATATAGTGATTTCTTAAAGGCAGTGGTGATGTTCTCTTCCCCACTACACTTATCCATCATCTTGGTCTTTTTACCTAACAGTAGTTTGCCTCCTTGGCAGCGAATCAAGAAAAGAAAAAAGGAATTTTACTACTGTTTATACTTGTGTTCATCAAGCCTCTAAGAGAGAAAGAACTTGAAAAGTAGCCTGATGTCAGTCTCTTAGTAGTTTAGTGATCCAGGCCAATAGATGGAAGGCTCTATGTGCGTATAAAACTCTTAGCAGAGTCCTAGCATGCAGCGGCTCTTTGATGAATGGTAGTGGTCTTCAGCATCTTACCCAAAATTATGTTCTTATAACCTCCCTGCTATAGTCTAGAGCCACCATTTGGAGCTGCATCAGGCTTATCTTTTATACCGCAGGTCTTCAGACATCTTGAAATAGTGGTCATACTTTACTATTTCCCCTTCCTCCCATCCTGCAAATGTCACCTCTTTCTTGGGCAAACATCTAGCTTTTGAATCTTTCATCACTTGCATTGAATCCTTTGTGTGTGTGTGGGGCGGGGGGGAGATTCATTTATTTGAGAGAACACGTGGGGTGGGGGGCATAGAGCAAGGAAAGAGAATAAGAATCTCTAGCACACTCTGCTGAACATGGAGTCTGTCTCAGAGCTCCATCTCATGACCTGAAGATCATGACCTGAGAGCTGAAATCAAGAGTCAAGATGTTTAACCTACTGAGCCACCCAGGTGCTCGCTTGCATTGAATCTTTTTGAGCCATTCTCATTATCAATGACTTGCTTAAAACTGGTGTCAAGTCTTCCTCTTAGACTCACAGTGAGAATTAAGGGATGAAGGAGGAAGGTATTAAACAAAGGTTTCCAGAAGTTAGGGTAACTCTGTCAAGGAAAGTTTTACTTGTGGTCAGATGATGAGCCATTTGAAGGACTAACCCTTAATCCATTATGGCCCAGTTGCTTTAGAAATATTAAATGATGGGGATCCCTGGGTGGCTCAGTGGTTTAGTGCCTGCCTTCGGCCCAGGGCATGTTGCTGGAGTCCCAGGATCGAGTCCCACGTCGGGCTCCCTGCATGGAGCCTGCTCCTCCCTCTGCCCGTGTCTCTGCCTCTCTCTCTCTCTCTCTCTCTCCCTGTCTTTCATGAATGAATAAATAAAATCTTAAAAAAAAGGATAGAAATATTAAATGACAGATAGATATCTGCTTTAGAAATATTAAATGATAGATATCTCGATTGAGTGTCTGACTCTTGATTTTGGCTCAGGTCATGACCTCATGGTTGTGAGATCAAGTCCTTTGTAGGGCTTTGTGCTGGGCATGGAGCTTCCTTAAGATTCTTTCTCTTCCTCTCCTCTGCTTCACCCCCTTCTAAAAAAAAAAAAGAGAGAAATATGAGATGGATGCATTTTGGTGGAGATTTTCTCTCTTCCTCGACATCCTTAAGATTGCAGTTTTCTTAAACTTTTGTAATATTTGGGCCACTTAAAAATGAAAATGTAAAAATCTAACAGCTAACTTTTTCAAGTTCAATATTGCCTTAATTATTTTAATTACATTGTCACTGAAATATGTAGAAGAAAGGCAGGTATACTGTACATCTTGCACACCAACACAACCTAAACAAATTGATAATGTAAATACCAACAAAACTGCATGATCAATAAAACTGTAAAATAGCAGTGTAAAGCTACAGATACTTTTTGCTCAATCTTAAATTGTTCCCAAATGCGACCATGGCACTGAACACCGAGTTCCGTGTGCCGTATTTCAGAACGTCATGTAAAGAGTCAGTTCTGCACTGTTAAAGCTCCACTTCTGCAGGGTAGAGTTATGTCCTCTGGCCTTAACTTACTGTGAACACATCTTTTACATAGATTAAGTCCATTTCTCTTTTTCCTCATTAACTCCCAGTGAAATTTTACCCCTTGGTACCAAAGAAGTTGAAATTGGACACTGAGTAGCATGACTGGACTTTATTTAGAAGCAGTTGTTCACATATTCCAGAATCCGATGATAAAATAATTTTAAGTTCTAAACATTTAAGTTCAAAATAAGCACAGAATTAAAATTGTCATGGTGAACTCTTATAAACCGTGGAATATGCGTGGCCCTGGTGTGAGGAGTAAAAAGACAGATAATGGATATGATTTGTAGGTTCCATCCTACCAGGAAATTAGATACAGTTTTTCAGCCTAGTAAGCTTTACATTTTTGGTGTGTAGGATTCTTGTTTCTACTGCTACCTAAGTTTTTTGGTCTTCAGTTAAACTTTTCTGAAATTTCAGTGCTGAAACATGGATTTCTGGGTATACCTCTTCATAGATATTCACATGTTCAAAGTAGTTTTTGTGCCCCTTTCTGAATGAAATGTATCACAGGCTGTACCGCTGGATGTGACTTTAGGATGTCACTTGGTTCAGCCAGTTGCCTTCAGGTGTGTTGAAAAAGCACTGGTCTCACAGATGAAAGATCTGTTGGTGTCCTCAGCCTTGCCCCCCGGGGAAGGCTGTTATGTTCATCTTGTGAATGCAACAGCAGTGGTCCCGTGACACAGCAGAGGAGTGCAGAATGGGATAGGCTTCCAGGCCGGAGCAGTGCACTTTGTGTAACTCTGCTGATCCCCATCAGTTGAAATTCTGGCTTCTGTACAATTCGGGTAAAAAACCTGACTAAGTTGTTTACCACAACAGTATAATGAATCAGTCTTACTTCTCCTCACTGTATTTTTCTTAACCAGATGGGCGTAGGAACTCCTCTCTGTGCTTAGATGGAGATATGCACATTTTAATCCACCCAGTAGGACAGCCTCACAAATGCTATGCTTGATGAAAGACATCAAACCATTTTATAGATGCAACATACCCAGATTTATTTTCTCTGGTTACATGCCTTTGGAAGCATTTTTTTTTTTCTCTTGGTTTTAGAAGTTAGCAAAGAATTAAGGTTCCTAAGATTATTGCTAATATTAGATCTAAAGTGTTAGCTAAGCTTTCTTTTCTCTTTGTCTTTCCATTTTTTTTAAAGATTTTATTTATTCATGAAAGACACACAGAAAGGCAGAGACGTAGGCAGATGGAGAAGCAGGCTCCAGGCAGGGAGCCTGATGTGGGACTCGATCCCGAGACCGCGGGATCACGCCCTGAGCCAGGGGCAGGTGCTCAACCGCTGAGCCACCCAGGCATCCCTCCATTTTTTTTTTTTTTTAAGATTTTATTTATTCGTGAGAGACACAGAGGCAGAGAGACAGGCAGAGGGAGAAGTAGGCTCCCTGCAGGGAGCCAGATACGGGACTTGATCCCAGGACCCCAGGGATCAAGCCCTGAGCCTAAGGCAGATGCTCAACCACTGAGCCACTCAGGTGCCCCTCCTTTTTTATTTTTTTAAAGATTTTATTTATTTGAGGGAGAGAGAGCATGAGCACGAAGAGCGGCAGGCAGAGGGGCAGAGGTAGAAGCAGGCTCCCCGTTGAGCTGGGTGTCCAATGTGGGGCTTGATCCCAGGACCCAGGAATCATGCATGACTTGAGCCTAAGGCAGATGTTTAACAGCTGGGTCACCCAGGCACTCTCATCTTTCCATTTTTATGTTACTATATTTAAATATGCGTGTGTGAGGAGGGAAACTTCTCTAAGCTTGAAGAGCCCTTGCACCTTAGGCTTGTATCATAAAGTTCAGTGCTTACTTCCACTTCAAGTTATGCATCATCTTAATGTCCATATTTTGTATAATTGATTTTCTGCCATGAATGTCAAAAGTTTGTAATTATAGACTAATTAGTGGGGTTAGATGGTTAATGTAAGTATTTTAACAGAAGTAGATGAGATACTCTAAAGGTAGGCTAGCCAAACATACTGTTGTTCAGTTCCAACAGCATAAGATGAATGTAACTATTCGTAATTTCTAACAGCAAATTGACATTTAAATGTTGAGGAAATACTGTGAGTTAGCTAATAAAAAGTGTAGATATATGTATAAATATATTCTTATATATAAGTACACACATGCCTATTCCCTTTATTGAAAGACACATTACATTTATTGGACTAAAAAAATGCCCTGTCCACTTGAAACTAATACACTGTATGCTAATTATACTTGAATATTTATTTATTTGTTTATTTATTTATTTATTTAGATTTTATTTATTTATTCATGAGACACACACACACACACACACACACACAGGCAGAGACACAGGCAGAGGGAGAAGCAGGCTCCATGCAGGGAGCCGGATGTGGGACTCGATCCCCGGTCTCGAGGACCACAACCTGGGCTGAAGGCGGTGCTAAACTGCTGAGCCACCCGGGCTGCCCTATACTTGAATTTAAAAAAAAAATAAGTGTGTAACCTGGATTCTTGAAGCCTTGATGATCTGAAACGAATTAAAAAGATTGGTAGATACTAGGCAGCCTTCATATCCTGCTTTTTTTCCCATATATCCCTTAGGTTGCCTTTTGGTGGGCTGGCATAACCTAAGAATGTCTCCAATCATGCTTGACATCTTTCAGGAGCCTGACCCTGAGCCTCCCAGGGTCATTCTGTGTAAACAAGCAACTATACTGTGCAAATGTTTTACCTAGAAGTAAGGCAAATCCAAGCCATGAGATATGGAAGTTTGCATTTTCTTTTCTTTTCTTTTCTTTTCTTTTCTTTTCTTTTCTTTTCTTTTCTAAGATTTTATTTATTCATGAGAGAGAGAGGCAGAGACACAGGCAGAGGGAGAAGCAGTCTCCCTGCAGGGAGTTGGACAAGGGACTGGATCCCAGGACTCCAGGATCACACCAGGGCTGACGGCAGGTGCTATACTGCTGAGCCACCCAGGGATCCCCAGAAGTTTGCATTTTCATCATTAACTTGGCAAACATATTTTGAGTACCTGTTATATACCAGGTATTGTGCTAGAGTATGAAAAAGATAAAGTCAGTTTTTTCAAAGTGCTTCTAATCTAGGTTGTGGTTTGTAATGAGAGGTTGTTTTCAGAGTAACTTGTGAAATTAAAAACCCTTACTTATATGTTCTGGTCCCATCTTCCAGTGATTCAGTTGAGCTGTAGTAAGGGCTGAGCATCTGTATTTATACAGCAAAATCACCTGATTAAAGAAATTCTTGGAACGCCTGGGTGGCTCAGCAGTTGAGTATCTGCCTTTGGCTCAGAGTGTGATCCTGGGGTCCTGGGATTCAGTCCCGTATTGGGTTCCCTGCATGGAGCCTGCTTCTCCCTCTGCCTGTCTCTGCCTCTCTCTGTGTCTCTTATGGATAAATAAAATCTTAAAAAAAAAAAAAAATTCTCCATCAAGAACCATTGGAAGAGGGGTGCCTCAGTGGCTTGTTAGTTAAGCATCTGCCTTTGGCTCAGGTCATGATTCTGGGGTCCTAGGATGGAGCCCCACATTGGGCTCCTTGCTCAGTGGAGGGCCTGCTTCTCCCTCTGCCCCTCACCCCACTCAAGTGCATGCTCGCTCTCTCTCAAATAAATAAATAAATATTTTAAAAAAGAACCATTGGAAGAGAGAAAGAATAAGTGATTATTAGAAATTGATACATTGTAAGCTTGGGGTGTAAGAAGAATGCAATTAAAATTTTTTATTTTAAAATTATGAAGATTCATATACATATATAGCCCAGTGAGTTGTTACAAAGTGAAGACCTTTGTGACTACCAGCCATGTCAAGAAGCAGTGTTGCCAGAATCCGAGAACTTCTTCCTGTGTCCCTTCCTGGTTACAGTTCTTCCCAAGATAACAGAGGCTTGACTCTTGCTTTTATCTATATTTTTATCACCAATGAAGGCATCCCTGATTTTTTTTTTTTTTTAGAAGAGAATTTTCTTTTTTTTTTTTTTTTTTGAAAGATTTTATTTATTTATTCATGAGAGGCACAGAGAGACAGAGACACAGGCAAAGGGAGAAACAGGCTCCATGCAGGGAGCCTGATGTGGGACTTGATCCCGGGACTCCAGGATCAGGCCCTAGGCCAAAGGCAGGCACTAAACTGCTGAGCCACCCAGGGATCCCCGGCATCCCTGATTGATACAGTTTAGTTTTTCCTGTTTTGAACTCTAGAGAAAATGAATCTCACTACCTATAGTCTTTTGTCATCCTTTCCCACCATTATTTGTAAAATTCATCCCAGTTGTTGCTTATGGCTCTTGTTTGGTCATTTTCATTACTGTATAGTAGTACATATGACCACACCACAATCTCTGTATCTGTTTACCTATTGTTGGACTTATGGATTGATTTTTCATGTTTGGCTGTTGAGCAGTGCTTTTTGCAAACACACACTACTGTCCATGTGCATGAGTTTTTCCAGGATATTTTCCTGGGGTGGATTCCTGGGTCCTATGATGTGTATGTTGTAAACTTAATATTAGATAATGTTTTTCTAGGGGATTGAGCCTGTTTTTCCTAGGCGATTGAACCAATTAAAAATCCCTGCAGCAGTAATATGCAAAAGTTTCTATTGCTTTACTTCCTTGCCAAGAGTGATTAATCATGATTGGTCAGTTAAAAAGAGACAAGATGAGGGCAGCCCAGGTGGCTCAGCAGTTTAGCACCACTTTCAGCCCAGCCCTGATTCTGGAGACCCAGGATCGAGTCCGCGTTGGGCTCCCTGAATGGAGCCTGCTTCTCCCTCTGCCTGTGTCTCTGGCCACGTTCCCCCCCCCCCCCCCCCCCCCCCCGCCGCCCCATCCTTCATGAGTAAATAAATAAAATCTAAAAAAAAAAAAAAAAAAAGAGAGAGAGACAAGATGGGAGGAGGAGGAAGGTTATTTCAGACATACAAGAAGCAATGAAAACAAGAGGGTATGATGAGTTTGGAAGCAAATTGCAAATATACTGGTATGACACTAAGTTAGGAACCTGTGGGAAAGTGGTGGGAATGAGAGTGGAAGTGTGTGATGTGCTGAGGAGTTTGGTCTTTATTCTAAAAGCAATGAAGCGGGCAAAAGACATCAAATCTACAATTTCTAAAAATTTGCTGTGACAGCTATGTGGAGGATGAGGAGGTGAGGCCCCAAAGGGAGCTTAACTACTCTAATCCAAGGAGAAATGAAAGAAGGCAAAGTCAAAGAGGATAGATTGCAGAGGTGCTTAGACCGAGGTCAACAGTTCTGCCAGTTCTGTTGAATGTAGGGAAGGGAGAAAGGGAGGCAGGAGTCTTTTTTTTTTTTTTTTTAAAGATTTTATTTATTTATTCATAGACACAGAGAGAGAGAGGCAGAGACACAGGCAGAGGGAGAGGGAGAAGCAGGCTCATGCAAGGAGCCCGATGTGGGATTCGATCCCAGGTCTCCAGGATCACACCCCAGGCTGCAGGCAGCGCCAAACTGCTGCGCCACGGGGGCTGCCTGGGAGGCAGGAGTCTTGACTTTTGTTTAGGCAATGATTTCATTTAGTAAGTTGGGGAATTCAGGAAGAGGAGAGTTTGAGGTCAAGGTAGCAATAATGGGGAGTAAAGTTAGTTTTAGACAGTAGCATGTGAGATATCCATAGATAATCTAGTATAGATGCTCAGTAAGTGGCTTGAAGTCAAGAGAAAGGAGCAGGCTGGAAATGTCCTCAGGATAAAGGTAGTATTGAAGCCATGGGGTTGAATTCAACTGCCTACAGAGTGTCTAAGGAGTATGAAGTAGATGGGTGGGAGAAGAGGACCCTGAAAAAGCATACCAGGAAGGAGCAACCAGAGAAGTAAGAGGTATAAACCAAAAGAAATCAGATTGTGGAAGCTGAGGGAAAAAGGATTTGCAAGAGAAAATCATGACTAGTGTCCAGTGTCCTCAGAAGACACCCAGTGATTTTTGGAAGATGTGCTTTGCATTTGGCAGTTAGGAAAGACCTGTTCAGGGATCAGGGTGTTCCAGCCAGGGGAATGCAGAGAGCAAAAGTGATGCCACAGTGGCCTAAGAGCAAACAGGGGGTGAGGAAATGAGGAAAAAATAGATGAGGAGAGCTTTTTAACTCAGCAGTGAATGGAAGCCAAAAGCACATTAGGTAGAGTGGGATGAGGAATGAAGAGAGGGAGGATCTGTGTGTGTTCAAGGTGGGAGGTATTTGTATCTATCCTGTAGTGAGGGCTGCCTAGTTCAATGGAGGAGAGAAGAAGAGTGTCTCTGAAACTGCAGCATGAGGACACAGAAACATGTAGGAGGGACTCAACATCCAATAGGAGGTGGCTATCCTATTGTTGAAAAGGGAGAAAGGTGGAAAAATTTGGCACAGTCTGAAAAACATTTGTAGGGATGAAGGTTTTCAGAGACAAGACATTGAGGAGTTCCTAGCATTTAATATTCTCTTGTCTCTTACAGAAAAGGCATATTCTTGGGTTGAGGAAGGATGAACGTTAATGGTTAATATGCAGTTTGTATTACACCATTGTAGAACTTAATTTGACCACCTGCTAACTATGAAGTGTCTCTGAACAAATGCCAGTGGTAAGAAGCCATAGCTCTGCCATTGTAGAATCTTAAAGGAAATTCAAAGATTTCCTATTCTGTTGTGTATGAAAACAGTTAAGTTGTATAATTACCTGATGCTTCTACCTATCTTCTTTCTCTACGTAAAGCAAATTTTCTTTGTATATAGTATTCACGTGATCATAATTTCCAAAATGACTTCCCCCTAAACTCCTGTGGTCAAAGAACTGTTAAGTCAAAGAACTGTTCATGGGAAGAAGGAAAGATAATGAGTGTTTTGTGTGTATCGTAGTTTCCTTTAGTCAGAGACCATCAAGCATATACCTATAGTTGAACCAGTTGAGTTTATTACTCATTGCAGCAAAGAGAATGGACATTGTATGATACCATAGGGGATCTCAGTAAGCTGGTGTTAGACTTATCATAGAATTTGGGCTTTGGTTGGATAATTTCAGGAAGGGTCTGGGGGACGCAAGGACTTGCTCTGTATTGGGTGCTGTTAAGGAAGGACAATTCTTTGAGCATCTCATTAAATCTTACAGAGAGCACAGAGTAGATTGAGGAAAAAGCTGTAATTGAAAAAAAAAGTGGCAGTCACTCATTGAGTGCAAGAGAGGGATATCTGGTATTTAGTGGACTGTACAGTGAACTTGTTTTTGTGTCACTTTACCATAGTCTCAGAGTGACTTTATTTGATACAGATATTCTATGAGATTATATCCCAGAGAAGAACACAGGTCACTCTGTGAGCATCAGAGCAGCTTATGATAATATTGAGATCTAGCTGTTAATGTCAGATCAATTCTGGACTAAAGAGACAGTTTTATTTTTCGTATTTATGTGTGTATTATTTATATCTGTATGTGCACATTTATATATTATTTTATTTTATTTTATTTTATTTTTTATATATTAGTTTAATTTATAAATGAGATACTTATCTTTTCCTTTCTTGGTTGAATGTAGTTTGTATTGGCAAAAATCCATTTATTTATTTATTTATTTATTTTTTATTTTTAAACACTTTTTTAAAAAATTTTTATTTATTTATTCATGAGAGAGAGAGAGAGAGAGAGAGAGGCAGAGAGGCAGAGGGAGAAGCAGGCTCCATGCTGGGAGCCTGACGCAGGACTTGATCCCAGGACTCCAGGATCGCACCCTGGAGCAAAGGCAGGCGCCAAACCGCTGAGCCACCCAGGGATCCCTGGCAAAAATCCTTTTATTTATTTATTTTTTTTAAACTTTTCTTTTAAAAATTTTTTAAAATTTTTATTTATTTATGATAGTCACAGAGAGAGAGAGAGAGGCAGAGACACAGGCAGAGGGAGAAGCAGGCTCCATGCACCGGGAGCCCGATGTGGGATTTGATCCCGGGTCTCCAGGATCGCACCCTGGGCCAAAGGCAGGCGCCAAACCGCTGCGCCACCCAGGGATCCCGCAAAAATCCTTTTAAAAATCCTTTCAGGATGTAGTATTTTACAAGTATATAAAATTCATTACTTTAGAATGAAGAATTCATTACTTTAGAATTACTTTCAGCTGTATCAATAGCATAAAATGTGCTGCCGTTTGTTATGTTATTGGGGAAAGAGCAGAAAACACAAGATTCTTGCATTGATCCAAGTAGGCAGTGGGTGGTGGTGAGGGCTCAGAGGGTGGATGTTTTGAGAAATATTTAGAAAATAGAATGGACAGAGCTTGATTTCAAAATGTATTATATAGGGAAGCCAGAAGAGTGAAGGATGATGCCTAAGGTTTCTAGCTGAGTAAGTTTCAGTAGGAAGTGATGTTCCTACCAGGATGGGAAGGAAGGAGGAAGTGACAAGTTGGTGGGGGGGTAACAAATTTCTATAGTAGCAAGAATCTGGTTGAAGGGCGGCTGATTGCTTCTAATCAATCTTACAGGTGCTTAGCACCTAACAATAATAATTTGTTGTTTGGTTAACAGCAAGAGCTATAACTACCCAAGGAACCAAAATCTTAAATTGTTTTGTCAACATGTTCTCTCCTAATAGGCAAATCTATGTAATTGACAAAATTACCATCAGGAGACTGTTTGATCAGGGTGGGGACATCACAAAGGAAGCTAGCCTGGGTATCTTGGTTGCTGTGGTTACCAAGGTATGACCTCTCTATTGCAGGGCTTTATGTGCCCAGTATATGGAAACACAGGTGTGACCTCAAAACTGTGTCTTGAACCATTGTGCTGAAATGTGGTATGCCAAGGATGCCAACATGGGTATCTGCTGGTTCAAAACTTTACATATTATAGAACTGATGTAGGAGTTTTTAATAGAAACATTATGAAGGGAGGAGGGGAGAGAAGGAATTAAAATGTATCTGTAACTACACATAAACAAATTAAAAGACAGACATCCTTTTTTTATAATAAATTTATTTTTTATTTGTGTTCAATTTGCCAACATACAGAATAACACCCAGTGCTCATCCCGTCAAGTGCCACCCAGTGCCTGTCACCCAGTCACCCCCACCCCCCGCCCTCCTCCCCTTCCACCACCCCTAGTTCGTTTCCCAGAGTTAGGAGTCTTTATGTTCTGTCTCCCTTCCTGATATTTCCCACACATTTCTTCTCCCTTCCCTTATATACCCTTTCACTATTTTTTATATTCCCCGAATGAATGAGACCATATAATGTTTGTCCTTCTCCGATTGACTTACTGCACTCAGCATAATACCCTCCAGTTCCATCCACGTCGAAGCAAATGGTGGGTATTTGTCGTTTCTAATGGCTGAGGAATATTCCAGTCTACATAAACCACAGCTTCTTTATCCATTCATCTTTCGATGGACACCGAGGCTCCTTCCACAGTTTGGCTATTGTGGACATTGCTGCTATAAACATCGGGGTGCAGGTGTCCCAGCGTTTCACTGCATCTGAATCTTTGGGGTAAATCCCCAGCAGTGCGATTGCTGGGTCATAGGGCAGGTCTATTTTTATCTCTTTGAGGAACCTCCACACAGTTTTCCAGAGTGGCTGCACCAGTTCACATTCCCACCAACAGTGTAAGAGGGTTCCCCTTTCTCCACATTCTCTCCAACATTTGTGGTTTCCTGCCTTGTTAATTTTCCCCATTCTCACTGGGGTGAGGTGGTATCTCATTGTGGCTTTGATTTGTATTTCCCTGATGGCAAGTGATGCAGAGCATTTTCTCATGTGCATGTTGGCCATGTCCATGTCTTCCTCTGTGAGATTTCTCTTCATGTCTTTTGCCCATTTCATGATTGGATTGTTTGTTTCTTTGCTATTGAGGTGAACAAGTTCTTTATAGATCTTGGAAACTAGCCCTTTATCTGATAGGTCATTTGCAAATATCTTCTCCCATTCTGTAGGTTGTCTTTTAGTTTTGTTGACTGTATCCTTTGCTGTGCAAAAGCTTTTTACCTTGATGAAGCCCCAATAGTTCATTTTTGCTTTTGTTTCTTTTGCCTTCGTGGATGTATCTTGCAAGAAGTTACCGTGGCCGAGTTCAAAAAGGGTGTTGCCTGTGTTCTCCTCTAGGATTTTGATGGACTCTTGTCTCACATTTAGATCTTTCATCCATTTTGAGTTTATCTTTGTGTCTGGTGCAAGAGAGTGGTCCAGTTTCATTCTTCTGCATGTGGATGTCCAATTTTCCCAGCACCATTTATTGAAGAGACTGTCTTTCTTCCAATGGATAGTCTTTCCTCCTTTATCGAATATTAGTTGACCATAAAGTTGAGGGTCCACTTCTGGGTTCTGTATTCTGTTCCATTGATCTATCTGTCTGTTTTTGTGCCAGTACCACACTGTCTTGATGACCACAGCTTTGTAGTACAACCTGAAATCTGGCATTGTGATGCCCCCAGATAGGGTTTTCTTTTTAAAAATTCCCCTGGCTATTCAGGGTCTTTTCTGATTCCACACAAATCTTAAAATAATTTGTTCTAACTCTCTGAAGAAAGTCCATGGTATTTTGATAGGGATTTCATAAAACATGTAAATTGCCCAAAAGACAGACATCCTTTACCTATTTTCATTCTGATGTCCTGAACCAGTATAAAGAGGCAAAATACAGATGAATTTAAAAGGCAACTCATCTCGTTGATATGTCAACTGTGCAGGGTTGATCAAGGAAATCCGACATACTAAATTTGCTCTTGTTTTGTTTCTTTTTAGCACTGTGTTTTCCCTTTATATTGAGAAGAGGCTTTTCCTCAGCTGACAGCTCCCTGCCCTTAAAAAAAAAAATTTACTGTCTTTTACTGAAATTTCCTTTTCCTTCTTCCATCTTAATATTTTGAATCAGAATATGTAATTAAATTTTATTTAGAGCTTTGCAACACGAGTCCTGTGTTCTCTATAAAATTAAAGCAAAATCACAAGTGTTTATTTTTGCTCTTTATAAATACATGCATGTGATGTATAGTGCTATTTTATTAAATTCATATATATTTGATATTACATGTCATTTTCCCAGATGATTACACTGTGAAAAGTCATTTAGATAAACCTACAGAGATGGAAAATCCCTAAATGGCGATGGTTGTGCTAGCTTTCAGATTAGTGGTGTGGAAGCAGCAGTAGAACCTGTGACTGGTTCCCCAGTTTTCTTGGACAGTGGCCTAATTTTGCTTTTAAATAGAAGGCATTACTCCTCTTTTTAGGCCCTTCTTATATGCCTGATCTGTTACTGAATTGTTCATGTGCCTTTGGGAGTCTCTAAGTTCTCCATTCATCAGGATTTTAAGAACATCCTGATAATAGTTAAATATGATATTTATATTAATTTTCCTCAGGAATTGCCTTTTACTGTTTTGGTTATTTTCGTTTTAAGCATGAACAGCACTTAAGGCTTGTATCATATAATTATTCTATTAAGTGCGAGACTGTTATACTGAATATGTGAAAAAGTACCTGATTCTTTTTGAGTTAGAGGGTATCTTAGAGAAAATCTTAGAGTGTAATCCTCTTGCTTTGTATGCCAAACAGGTGAGGGTAAAAGAATTGGGTGACTTCTGAGTTTCCTGAAAGAAAAATTATGATTTTTAAACATATAATTATGAATTATGATTTTCAACATATAATTATAAAAATCATTATTTTTCCAACTATAATTTAGGAACTTAAAAGTAATGAACATTGAGTTAGTAAACCAATGGATAAATAGTATAGTTTTAGTGTTTTACTCAATAAAAATTAAGTAAAAGGCAGCATGAATAATGAACACATTTTTATTTTGTTAAAAGATTTATTTATTTTATTTTATTTTGTTTTTTATTATTTTTAAAGATTTATTTATTTATTCATGAGAGAGAGAGAGAGAGAGAGAGAGAGAGAGAGGCAGAGATACAGGCAGAGGGAGAAGCAGGCTCCATGCAGGGAGCCCGACGTGGGACTCCACCCCAGGACTCCAGGATCACACCCTGGGCCAAAGGCAGGCTCTAAACCGCTGAGCCACCCAGGGATCCCCAAGATTTATTTATTTTAGAGAGAGTGAGCCTGCTTGCATGGAGTGAGGGGCAGAGGGGGGAGGGGGGGAGAGAGAGAAGGAGAGAAGCAGATCCCCCCTGAGCACAGAGCTCATCACAGGGCTACCCCCGGGATCATGACCTGACCCAAAATTGAGTCCATGGCTCAACCAATGAGCCCAAACACATTGTTGTAAACTATTTAATATCCTTTTCCTTATAAGTAGATATAGTAAAGATTGTCTATTTGAACTAATTATTTTATATTCACATTCTTTAATTAAGAAATAAAATGCCTGAAGTAAATTTCTTTGAGCTGTCAAAACTCTTTCTTCATTTTTTAAAGATTTATTTTTATTTATTTATGATAGACATAGAGAGAGAGAGGCAGAGACACAGGCAGAGGGAGAAGCAGGCTCCATGCAGGGAGTCCGACACGGGACTCGATCCCGGGACTCCAGGATCGCTCACTGGGCCAAAGGCAGGCGCGAAACCACTGAGCCACCCAGGGATCCCTCTTTCTTCATTTTTGTAGTACTTCATTGAGTCAATGATACTACAACTAAATATATTTTAGACAGCTATCTGAAGATGGAGCCATCATTCTTCAATTAGGACTGAAATCTGTAGTTGAAAGGAGAAAAATGGTTTTATTTCTTTCTATGAATATATTATTTGGTGATATAATTATTTCTTCTAGAATGAGATTTTTTTTTTTTAAAGCTACGTTAGTGAATAGTTTGGGGATTAGGAAGTACTCTAGAATTCAGCTGATTCAACAGCTTCAAGTCATAGACAATGATAATAGGAACCAAAGTGCAGATGTTTAAATAGAAAGGGAAGGTAGTATGCAGAATGCCAAGGAAAAGGATGTGAATCCCCCTTTCAGTGAACCTGTTAAGTTTAGGAGTTCACTTAATGGGTCTCCAGCCTTTGTTCTTAAGATACAGTGCTGCTGTGGTGGGGATAATCATGCTAATTAAACTGATTTTTTGCTTTTTAGGTGAGAGTTACGTGTGTGCATCAAATGAACCATTTCGTAAAGTTGATTACACCAAAAATATTAACCCGAACTGGTCTGTGAACATCAAGGGTGGGACAACCCGAGCTTTGGCTGCTCCCTCCTCCGTGAAGAGTGAAGTGAAAGAAAGTAAAGATTTCATCAAACCCAAATTAGTGACTGTGATTCGAAGTGGAGTGAAGCCTAGAAAAGCTGTGCGGATCCTTCTAAATAAGAAGACTGCTCATTCCTTTGAACAGGTCTTGACAGATATCACCGAAGCCATTAAACTAGATTCAGGGGTGGTCAAGAGGCTCTGCACACTGGACGGAAAGCAGGTAAGATGGTTACTAGCCCCCAGCTCTCCATCTTACTTTTAAACTCTCCCTGTGTCATGGTGATTGCATACTTGACAGTAAGAGTTTTATAGTCTCTAGAAATTATTCTAGTACTCCTATTTGAGAGGGGTGTGTGTGTGTGTGTGTGTGTGTGTGTGTATTAGCTTTTATCATGAAAAATGTAAGTGGCTTACCTATGTCTTTGCTCAAATATCTCAAAAGTGTGGAGAAATCTGTACTTCTTATGGTCACTGAAAGGGAAATGTAAACAACTTTTTTTTAGTTTGTATTTAAATAATTCCAGTTAACATACAGCATGGTAATAGTTTCCACTGTACAGTATAGCGATTCAGCACTTCTATACAATACCCGGTGCCCATTACAAGTGCCCTCCTTAATCCACATCCCCTGTCCCCACCCACCTCCCCTCTGGTAACCACCAGTTTGTTCTCTCTTGTTGAGAGTCCGTTTCTTGGTTTGCCTCTCTCTCTCTTTTATTTCCCGTTCCTTATTTGTTTCTTAAATTTCTATATGAGTGAAATCATATGGTATTTTGTCTTTCTCTGGCTTATTTTGCTTAGCATAATACTCTCTAGCTCCAACCATGTTGTTCGAAATGGCAAGATTTTTTTTTCCCATGGCTGAGTAATATTTTATTGTACATATATACCACAAGTATATACCACAATGGACACTTGGGCTGTTGCCATAATTTGGCTATCGTTGACAGTGCTGCTATAACTATATGAGTGCACGTATCGCTTTGAATTAGTATCTTTGTATTCTTTGGGTAAATACCTCTAGTGTCACTGCTGGATCATAGGGTAGTTCAAATTTTAACTTTTTGAAGGACTTCCATGCATTTTCCAGAATGGCTGCACCATTTTGCAGTCCTGCCAACAGTGTAAGAGGGTTCCTTTTAATCCACATCCTTGCCAACACTGCTGTTTCTTGTGTTTTTTATTTTAACCATTCTGACAGGTGTGAGATGATATCTTACTGTAGTTTTGATTTGTATTTCCCTGATGAAGACTGATGTTGAGCATCTTTTCATGTGTCTGTTGGCCATCGGTATATCTTCTTTTGAAAAATATCTATTCATGTCTTTTGCCCATTTTTTAATTGGATTACTTATTTTTTGGATGTCAGGGAAATGTAGACTTCCGAGGGAAAAGTGTAACTTCAAGAGGCTTCCTATATTAAATGAGATGTTCTCTGTTTAAGAATAAGAACACCTATTGACTAGTAGAGTGATTATGGGTTTGGTAAATCACAGGAGTCAAAATTAAAGATATTTAACATTTTTAGAAAAGCCTTTCCTCCCCACCTAATGTAATATGGAAAACACATTTCAAAAAAGTACTTTCATGAGAATGTCTGTATGAATTTCATAGGGCACAGTGGGGAGCTATTTAATCAGGATTTCTTTTCTGTTTTTTTGTTTGTTTGTTTTGTTTTGTTTTTTTAAGAGAGAGATAGTGCATGTGTGTGTGGAGCGGGGTGGAGAAGAGGGAGAGGGAGAGAGAATTCCAAGTAAGCTCCACACCCAGCACACAGCCCGAAATGGGGTTCAGTGTCACAACCCCTGAGATCATGACCTGAACTGAAATCAAGAGTCTGACACTTAACCAACTGAACCACCCAGATGCCCCATTAATCAACATTTCTGAAAAATATACACAAATTACATAGGAAAAAGCAAGCCAAATTATGGTAATAACATACTAGGAAATGTAATGGGCTAATAAGAAAAATTGGGCAAATTTCAAGAATGCACAAATATTGAGTTTTGCCACAATTAGATTATCATTTCTAAAGAGAAACACGTAGCTTCTGAAATGTATTTTTTCCTAATTTCATTAAATTGTTTGTATTCACACTGTGTTAAGCATTATAGTTTCCAGCATTCAATTTGTTTCTTCATCCCATTTTGTTTTCTCCCTATAACACACTTAATTTATTCTGAAGTGTTCAGCTGGTATGGTGCTAAGAATGAAACACTGGAGCAGTGCCTTCTGGAAAAACACAAAGTAGTTTTCTAATTTCCTAACACCAGATCTAGTTAGTCGATTGCTTCCTGAAACATTAACAAATTTTTAAAAAATAGGTTCTAAAAATTCCAGTAGAGTAAGGTTATAATGACTTTTTTGATTAATTAAATAGACTATTGGAAAGCATGACACTTCATAGCAGTCTGCCTAAGATAGGTTTCACAGTATGAATGGAAATAGACGCTTTAAAAAGTGAGTTAATAGCACAGCATGACACAAAACAACTTAAGATTCATTCTGCAAGTAAATGAAAATGAATTAGAATAAAAGATTTGGTTAAGTCAAATAACTAATTCTTGGTTGACACAGGAAGACAGGAAATATAGAGACAAACATTTAAGACACTTAACAAAAAGAAAAATGGAAATCATAAATATGCCAAATTCAAAAACCTGAATGTCATATGAACAGTAAATGCAGATGAGGTTTTAAAAATTGAGACTCCGATTTAGAAATCTCTAAATGAATATTATTCAGGGAAAATGGAAGTGAAATGCAGTTGAACATCTAATTGAAATGGGTAATCATTGAAATTTTAATAATTATCCAAAAAAAAGTATCTTCAGAAAGACTCCAGACTAGAAATATCAGTATGTAAAAATGTTAACTAAAGCACAAGCAACCCCAAATAAACCACATATTAAAGAAGACTACATTGCTAAGAGTAGGACTTAATGACAGGAACTAAAGAAAGAAACATCTTAAAAAAAAAAAAAAAAAAAAGAAAGAAACATCTTTATACATGAGATCTAGAGAATAAAGCATAATGGTACATGGAATCCCAGAAATGCTACAAAGACATTTGATAAAATACAAAATTGACATTCAGTTAAAGATTCTGTAACAAATGGAAGGTGAGTTCTCTAATACACTTCTAAAAAATACTATCTGAAACAAAAAGCCTATGTATTTGGTGTAAAATACATACACCACTGGAAGTATTTCTTTGACCGTCTCATTTCTATGGGATAACCGCCTGGCAGCACCACTATTCAACATTCTTCTATATATTCTCATTAATTTTAATTTATAGTTTAATTGCAATTTCAATAAGAATCTAAATGAGATTTTTTTGGGGGTGGAGGGAAGAATAACCTAAGTGATTCCAAAAGCTAATCTGGAAAAAGAGGCAGGAAAATTTTGGAAATAATGATTAATGGGCTCTTACGCTACCAGATATTAAATCATCATCCTTATAAAATAGCAAAAATAAATTCCAGGTGTTTTGAAAATATAGATGTCAAAAAAAAAAAGGAAAATATAGATGTCAAATGAAACAAAAGAACTAAAAGAAAATATGTCAATAGGTTGAAATGGGAAAGGATTTTCTAAGCATAAAAATTGTGGAAAATCACAAGGGGAAGGTTGACTGGACAACGTAAAATATAAAAACTTCTAGATGTCATAAGGAAGGTTTATATCTTTTATATTGAGTTATAATAGTTTATTTTATTTTATTCTTTAAAAAAATTTTATTGGGCAGCCCCGGTGGTGCAGCGGTTTAGCACCGCCTGCAGCCCGGGGTGTGATCCTGGAGACCCGGGATCGAGTCCCGCGTCAGGTTCCCTGCGTGGAGCCTGCTTCTCCCTCTGCTTGTGTCTCTGCCTCTCTCTTCCTCTGTGTCTCTCATGAATGAATGAATGAATGAATGAATGAATGAATGAATAAAACATTTTTAAAAGATTTTATTTATTCATTCATGAGAGAAACACAGAGAGGGAAAGGCAGAGACACAGGCAGAGGGAGAAGCAGGCTCCATGCAGGGAACCTGACGCGGGACTTGATCCCGGGTCTCCAGGATCAGGCCCCGGGCTGAAGGCGGCGCTAAACCGCTGAGCCACCTGGGCTGCCCTTAGAGTAGTTTAATATGAAAAAAACAACATTGTAATGCAAGATGGGTAAAAAAAGGACACAGACTACTTGAAAAGATTGAACATTTTTTATACTTAGTATTTATAATTCTATCTCTAAAAATATTAGAGCAATGGGATATTTTTGATATTTAAAATGGACAGGTTTTAAAAAATGTTTATTATTTGTGGATATGCAGTGAATTGGCATTTTCAAAGAATGATGGAAGTATGCATTTCATAATCTTTATGGAAAGCAATTTGTTTTGTGCAATTATACAAATGTTCTTGCTGTTTGAACTTGTAAATTAACTTCTAGGAATTTATCCAAAATAACCTGAAATGTAAATATAATTATGCATAGGAATTTTCATTTCAGCAATAAGAGCAAAAGATTGAAAACAATTTAAAATCCCTAATATAGACAACAACTAATTGATATTACTGTAGAATATATTTGTGGCCATTGAAAATTATGTTTGGAGGATATGTAAAGACTTGGGAAAATGTTGAGTGGAAAGAAAAAAAAAACTGTAGTATGTTTTCAATTTTGTGTTAAGAAAGAAAAGTAGAGGGAAGTTTTTTTAAACTAATTTAGAAGGAAACACAATTATAGTTGTCATCAGAAATCAGAAGTTTGCTGTTCTGATTTCCACTACTTTTTCATGTCTGCTTAGAAGCAAAAAAATCAAGCACCAAGACGGAAAACAAGACTGATTTCAATCAGTTGTAAAAATCAAAACATTATGAGTTAATCCTTAAAATTTTAGCAGGTTGGCTATAAAATGTTACAATAATTACTTTTATCACTATTTATGTCTTATAGAACTTACCACATTATTTCCCATGTGCAAAGAAAAGAAGTATCTTAAGACTTTTATTTATTTTGTTTTCCTAAAACGTTTATTTTATTTTATTTTTAAATATTTTATTTACTATTCATGAGAGACAGAGAGAGAGAGAGAGAGAGAGAGACAGGCGGAGGGAGAAGCAGGTTCCATGCAGGGAGCCCAATGCAGGACTCAAACCTGGTACTCCAGGACCATGTCCCGAGCCAAAGGCAGACACTCAACCACTTAGCCACCCAGGAGTCCCTTCTTAAAACTTCTAAATAAAATATTTCTCTGGAAAAATTATGGATTTTACTTTGGATGTTGTATTTTCAGAGTGCCAGGTATCCTTAAATACTATAGTTTTCTTGGCATGCTGATAAAAAAAACTGGAATTACTATTTAAACTTGAAGTCCAATTTTTGGTTGATATGTGTTACAACGAGAACATTTATTTATTTCTTGCTTTGAAATAGCCTAAGAAATTTGTCTTATGCTTAAGATTAATGCGAACCTTATTTCATAAAATGATCTTTTTTATGGGTATGTAAAACAATCTGTTCTTTGAAAATTTTCAATAAAAGGATAGCTTTGCTTAGGTGAAGAGAAAGGAATGAGAAAGGAACTAAGATCTGTTAAATAAGTTGTTCCTGCACAAAAGTTAGGGTATCTTAACTTTTATGTTTTTTTTCTTGGTTACTTTCTGCTCACATGTGTTGTTTTCATCTTGAATTAATCTGATCTTTAACACAGGTAGAGATTTAACAATTTATAGGCAGTTCATCATGAACGGTCACTGATCTCATCCTGACACCTATCCTAGAGTCTTTAAAGGGCCCTGGTGATCTTTTATGGGCTTGAAAGCTTTCCTGATTAAAATATCATGTGCCAGTAGCATTACTGTTGTTAAAACAATGTCCTTTGAACTTCTCTTCCATCAGAATGGATGATCACATCTTCCTAGTAGTATGGACTTCATTCACCAGGTCTGACTTAATTAGTACAACTGACTCATGCATTTTTTTATCTCTTTATAAAATCACTTCAACTAAAATAATGTTTTAGGGTTTTTTGTTTTTTTTTTAAGATTTTACTTATTTATGGGAGACAGACAGAGAGAGACAGGCAGAGACACAGGCAGAGGGAGAAGCAGGCTCCATGCAGGGAGCCTGACATGGGACTCTATGTATCCCAGGTCTCCAGGATCCCACCCCGGGCTGAAGGCGGCGCTAAACCGCTGAGCCACTGGGGCTGCCTATGTTTTAGGGTTTTATCCATGTTAACTCTTGTGTTTTCTTTAGTGTAGAGCAGAAGTTCTCAACTGGCTATAATTTCACCTCCAGGAGACATTTAGCAGTGTCTGGAATCTTTTTTTTTTTTTTTTTTTTAATTTTTATTATTGAAGTACAGTTGACATACAATGTTATATTAGTTTCAGGTGTACAGCGTAGTGATTTGACAGTTCTATACATTACACAGTACTCACCACAATAAAGTGGTTACCATCTGTTGCCCATACCGTGGAGTCTTTTTTTGATGCCATCACTGGGGATGGGGATTCCACTGGCATGTAGCAGGTAGAGGCCAGGAATGCTGCTATGCATCCTCCAGTGCACAGAATAGACACAGTGTAATTCTTTGGAGCCCAAAAGGTCAATAGAGCTAAGTTTCAGAAATTGTGTTGTCAAATAAATGAAATGATTCAAAAAGAAATACTTGTTTGAATGTTTTTGTTACCACTTAGGCCACATGCTAAACTTTATTTCAAAACTTATAGATGTTCTCATAGCCTGTCTGTCTACTTCTTACTTTAGTAAGGCAGGTGTGTCAGCGTGTCATGGTTTATAGTTTTTGTTGTCCTGGATTTCAATCCACTTGCCTTTGTTGTATGACGCTAACATAAAGCTAAGTAGTACAGCTTTACAGGGGATTAAATAAAGATATCCCAAGTGGTTTTTACATGTATTTAAAGAGAAGTCTAAGAAATCATGATTTAATATTGTGGAGTTTTAACTATTTAATACTTAAAAGTATGTTAAGATTATCAGTTTTTAAAAAATGTACAACTTATGTGCTTATAGATAAAATGACTAGAGAAAAAGATCTGTAAATAGAAGTCATGACTGTTCAGTAGTTTTCTTAACTTGCAATTAATTTAGATTAAATGTTTTTCTTTTTAAATAAAATCTTGAGGGCAGCCCAGGTGGCTCAGCGGTTTAGCACCACCTTCAGCCCAGGGCGTGGAGACCCGGGATCGAATCCCACGTCGGGCTCCCTGCATGGAGCCTGCTTCTCCCTCTGCCTGTGTCTCTGCCTCTCTCTCTCTCTCTCTCTCTGTCTCTCATGAATAAATAAATAAAATCTATTTAAAATAAATAAATAAATAAATAAAATCTTGAGTTTTTAAATTAAAGGAATTGGATAGGAGAATGAAGTTTACTTTTAAAATTGTTTGAAAGAGTTACATTCTTATAATAAACTGCAGCAGGGGGAGTTCTTTAAAAGCGTCTTTATTCTGTTAAGAGAATAAGAGGTCCAAATATAGCTTTTGTCCACATGTGTAAAAAATTCTAGCTTTTAGCTTTCCCAGAAACAGCAGAGCTTTAACATAAAAGAAACATATTTAGTAGAATTTTGGAACAAGTTGATTCTTGTCATGGGCAGAGGCAAAACAGACTCAGAAATTGCTAGCAGTTGATTCTTGGGGGTAAAATACTTCCAGACTTTGGGACCACTGCCAATCTTTGGATACCCACATGCAGTGGGATCCTCCTTGGGGATCATGGAAACCTCTTGAGTGCCTTCGTCTTATCAGTCAGTGTTTATGAAGGTTTCCATCGTCACTTTTTAAAAAGTTTAGTTATTTTATGAGTGCTGTAATATGAATAACAACTTATTTTTGTACTTTCTTTGGCATCACAGTTTCTAGAAAGATTCATTTTTTGTAATGACCTGACCATTTTTATTTAAAGCAATCTTTTCTCAAACATTGCTCCATAAAAATCAAATAATTGATATCTACTTTAAAATTTTTTTTATGCTTCATTTGATCCTGATACAGTTTTTCCTTGAAGTAGATGGAGGACAGAGTTTGGTTTTAATTCTCACACTGCGCCCAATGCATACATTTTGTTTTTGTGGATAATAGAGATCCAGGTGACTGTCTTTTGTCTTACTAGATACATTCATACTTCTAAAGTGTGGGTAGTCCTGCTCTGTCTCAAGCAATGGAAAATTTATCCCAATCAGGAATCAAAATGAGAGTAACTAGAGTGGGATTTTCAGCACTTCAGAAAGTTCAGGTATATAGAAAGGGAGAAAACATTCATTTGTTCTCTGATTCCTGATCTAAGCAGATTTTAAGTGTGTATGTTAAAATGACATCACTGCAAACTCTTTGGTTTCTTTATCCTTTGATGTCTAAACTGGGGTAATGTGTGGATCATAAAATTGTGTTAAATTCATTTCATTTTTGTTATAGTTGTATTTTGCAGTGATTATAATTGATTATTAAAAATACATTTTGTTACATATGTATTTTACAATGCTTAGAATAATACCTAACAGCTTAATTAGTTACTAGATAAAAGATAATAGCTTACTGCGTCAGGTATTAGTGCTTTATATTAGTCTTTTTTGCTAATCCTCACAACAACCTTGAGAGTTAGGTATTATAATTCCCATTTTACATTGGAGAAATTAAAATAGAAATAAAGTAACCTATTATTTAAAATCTCACAGCTGGTGGTGGAGCTGGAATATACACTTCACAGCTTTGCTGGAAGCCTTCTGTGGTCAGGCTCTGTGAAAGGCTTTAGTGATAAAGATGAGGGATAAGATAGCTAATAAGCTAATCAGGTTATTTCAGATTTTTTTTAATAGGTTTTAGAATAACGCACTTTTACCTGGGGCTTATCTACAATTTGTGTAATTATACATCATGTGTCAAAATTCTTTGAGTAGGATTTGAAAAAATAGGTTAAGGACTAATTACATGCTTGACAAAAAGATGACTTCTAGAATTATTTCATAGATTTAATTTTTAAAACTTTTTTTATAAGATTTTATTCATTTATTCGTGAGAGACATAGGCAGAGGGAGAAGCAGGCTCCATGCAGGGAGCTCGACGTGGGACTCGATCTCGGGTCTCCAGGATCACACCCTGGGCCGAAGGCAGGCGCTAAACTGCTGAGCCACCCAGGAATCCCCCAGATTTTAATTTTTTCAGTTAAAGAATATGACTGCTGAACTGTAGAAAATATACGAAAAGTAAATGCAGAATCCTTCCATTTTAACACTTTTTAATTGAGTATTCTTATCCATATTTTTTTATGCCTGTTTTTTTTTTTTTAAGATTTTATTTATTCATGAGAGACACACACACACAGAGGGGTAGAGACACAGGCAGAGGGAGAAGCAGGGAGCCCGACGTGGGACTCGATCCCTGGTCTCTAGGATCACGCCCTGGGCTAAAGGCCACGCTAAACCACTGAGCCACCTGGGTTGCCCTGCTGAGCCACCCAGGTTGCCCTGTTTTGTTTTGTTTTTTTTTTTTAAGGGAAAAATTACTCAAGTAAAATCAGTACATTTCTATGGGAAAATATGTTGAGGAGGAAAAAAAGTTTCCCTCTATTTTAATATTTTTTAAAAGATTTTATTTATTTATTCATGAGAAACACACAGAGAGAAGCAGAGACACAGGCAGAGGGAGAAGCAGGCTCCATGCAGGGAGCCCGATGTAGGACTCCATCCCGGGACTCCAGGATCACGCCCTGGGCCAAAGGCAGATGCCAAACCGCTGAGCCACCCAGGGATCCTCCCTCTATTTTATTTTATTTATTTTATTTTTATTTTTTTAAAGATTTTATTTATTTATTCATGAGAGACACAGAGAGAGAGAGAGAGAGAGAGGCAGAGACACAGGCGAGGGAGAAGCAGGCTCCATGCAGGGAGCCCGATGTGGGACTCGATCCCGGGTCTCCAGGATCAGGCCCTGGGCGGAAGGCAGGTGCTAAACCACTGAGCCACCCAGGGATCCCCCTCCCTCTATTTTAATATTCTTCTGGCTGACCTAACAATCAAGTTGACATGGGGCAAATTAACAGGAGAAAATCATGTTTAATTTTGTACATACAGGGAATCCACCTAGTCATGAGATTTCAGGATGGACCTAGAGGATATAATGCTAAATGAAGCAAGTCAGGAAACACAAATACCATATGATTTCACTTATATATGGAATTTAAGAAGCAAAACAAAACAAAACAAAAAACCAGACTCTTAAATACAGAGAATAAACCTGATGATTGCCAGAGGGGAGGTGGTTGAGGGGAGGTATGGAATAGGTAAAGAGGGCCAAGAAAACACTTATCTTGATGAGTACTAAGTAATGTATAGAATTGTTGAATCACTATATTGTACACCTGAAACTAATATAACACTGAATGTTAATTACACTTCAATTTAAAAAAATTACCTCCCCTCCCTGCCCCCCCCCAAACCCCAGTGATCTGGGGTGATACAGGTGAGAATTATAGTTTTTTTCCAGGATGTTACTGCTAGTGGGATGGATAAGTGAGTCTGCTGGGATGTTAGAAATGCATGCTCTATAGCTTGATCTGAGTAGATTTTATAGAGGGATACACAAATGGAAATGCTTATCAAGTTGTTTGCTTAATATTTGTGTACTTTACTGTATATAATTTATACCTTAATTTTCAAAAGGGAGAAAAGAGGGAAAAAAATGTGAGATTCCAAAACCAGGCAACATGAGGTATACATGTCATTCTAGACCAAGGAGAAAGGGAATGGGAGTCCCAAGCTTCAAAGAGAAGCAAGGAAATTCACAGGAAGACAGGAAAGATTAATTGCTGAGTAAACAAATGTTTCCTGAGCCATCCAGAAACAGTGGTACGTAGAGAGGACTTTGGATAAACAGGCCTTGATAGGCTCTATCCTGTCTACTACCTAGTTCATATCATATTATAGTTATTTGGCGGGGGGGATAACTCCTGTTCTGGAGCATGTCCTATACCTAAATTTTTTTAGGCAGCTGGGGGAAAATCAAAGTTTCTTCTGAGTCTTTTGGGCCTTGATTATTTTCATCTTGAAATAATCTGCAGGCCAAAGTTGTACATTTTTGGATGATCCATTTTTCAATTCCTCTACAAACAATTAAAAGAAGTGCAAAGACTGAACATTTGTTTTCACATCTGCCCTTAGTCCCAAACCTCATTCTATTTCCTAAACAGAACAACTAATACCAATTTTGTTAATGCAATTTAAATATACATATACACATAGTTTTTTACATAACATGATTTTTATGTGTGATCGTGTTTCCTTTTTTCATTTATTAATCATACTCTTACATAATCTTCATATTTCATAAATGTTCCAATGGCTAGACACACCATAATATATTTCACCTATTGTTAGGCATTTGAGTTATTTTCAGTTTCTCATTCTTTTATCCTCTGATCATCTTGCTGTTTAAAGATTTAACATGTTTTGGATTGTTTCCTTTCCTTGGCGTAGATTCCTAGAGGTAGGTTACTGGAAGAGACTCCAGTATTTTCGAATTTGAGAGAGTATCAGAGCTGTAGACAAAAAGTTGTCCTAGTTGGCAATGCCACTGGCCTGTGCTGCAGTATTTCTGTAGCTGGGAGAGCCTTATAAAAAGACAAGACATGATAACCAGGCCCAATGCACATACTTAATTTGTTGCATGGAAAAATGCACATTTTATGAAATTCCTATTTACAAATTGAAGCCCATTTACGATCTCCACCTTTGTTACTTTCGGTTCTAGAAAGTAGTGTAACAAGAAAAGCCAACTGATCTGTGTATAAGTTTTATATTAGAGGCAAATGCTGACCAACTAGTCTTGAGAATGTTAAGCTTAGTAGGGGGGAAATTTTCTTTTTAAGCTAATAACCCACATTTTGGTATGCTGTTGTCTTAATCTTGAACTGAAAGATCTATCACTTCATTGAATGTTTACTTTATAACCTTTGCCTAGATGTCAAAATCTCATGCGTATATTTCTGGTATTTAGTGAATTCACATAATTCTTTGCTTTGTGATATTTTGACTCAAAATTAAGTCAAGATTACTTGAAATCAATGATTTTTAAAGTTAATCATTGGCTTTTTGTGGGTCATAGATAACTTTTGGATTTGTTTTTGTTTTTGTAATCTATTGTGAATGTGTGCCAAATTTCTACCAATATTTACAAGTTGATTAGATTTCATGAAAGGGTCATTCATCATGCCTTGTGGTAAAAACAAGGACAGGTGCAGAGTCAGTATAGTATTTCAGAATATGTAGCTGATTTAGGAAATTAATTAGTCTAGCTTGCTAATTTTATAAATGAGAAATCTTTGGGAGAACATGTTAGCTTTTGAGAACCAATTAGAGGGATCCCTGGGTGGCGTAGCGGTTTAGCGCCTGCCTTTGGCCCAGGGCGCGATCCTGGAGACCCAGGATCGAATCCCACGTCGGGCTCCCGGTGCATGGAGCCTGCTTCTCCCTCTGCCTATATCTCTGCCTCTCTCTCTCTCTCTCTCTCTCTCTCTCTCTCTCTGTGACTATCATAAATAAATAAAAATTAAAAAAAAAAAAAAAAAAGAGAACCAATTAGAGTTTTTGGTTCTTCTCTTCCAAATGATGCCTGCCTCAAAATTTTGTATGTGATCAGCTTATTTGCAGATCGCAGAGCAGTTTATGAACCTCACTTTGGCCTGTCTTACACTGTTCCTTTAGTTGATGGGAGTTCTTATTTTCAGCCTGATTAGTCATTGATTTTTCTAGAGAGCAAAAGTTAAACTTGACCATGGTCGTCTGTATTCTAAAGGTGATGCCTCATAGAAGAAGAATTAATTGAATCTAAACTAAGAATTGCTTCATGGAGAAAAATAGTGCTAGAGTCTGTATTTGCTTTCTCAGTAACCCCGTGCAATTTTCTGGATTTAAAAATTAACCTCTAGCAACTTTTTTATATAAGGAGGAACACTTCAAACAGTAAGACTAGCTTTCATGAATATTCTCTTTATGTATTTTTAGAATATTTTAATTGTAGTGTGATGCAGCTGCCAGACTCATAGCACAAAGTGTTGGAAGCTCTGTAGTCATTAGAGGTTCGCCTCCACAAAGTTTAATTTTCTCAGCCTGAGGACTGTTGCAATGAAGCAGTGCTTACCCAGAAAGAGCATTCTCCTTTTCTTTATGCATTTCAGACTCTTCCTAAGACTTGAAATAATAGAAGTTTTATTTAAAATTTTCTTTGTTTTGTAATGGTTTTATGGCAAGCTTCTCTAAATGTGAGCATGAAGACATTTGATTATACTTGAAAATATTGTTCTTTGTTTGCCCACATGTGAAGTCATTAAAATGCCATATAAAATATGGCTTATGGAAGGTATTTAAATATCTGTGTATGGGTACTTATTGAAACTGACATTATGTTACATGGTTGTGTTTCTGAAGGATTAAGTTTATTAAACACCTAGTCCGTAGTATCACTTATGTCCTATATGTTTAGTGGTAAAATATAGTTGACACATGCCATTGTGAAATGGAAATTATAAAGACAGTTTTTCCTTTTTATAAAAAAGCAAAAGTTGTATACATGGAAACTCCTGAAAGTCTCATTAAGGCAGCTTAATCCAGATTTTAACATTTTCACTTAATACAGTAGCCCAGATTTTATGTGTAGATAAAAGATAAAAGTTAAAAATTTTCTAGAAGTTTTAAAATATGTTTTCACTGCCAGAGGATTCCTGCCCAGGCCACACTAGTCAATGTCTTAATCACTTCTTCAGCTTCTAGGATTTAAGAAGGGTTGCGATCAGTGTGATTGTGCCCTGAGGAGCTGATTATATGCACTGGAACCAAAAAATGAAAATTGAAATTTGATTTAAATATATTCATTTCCTATGATAGACAATCACATTGTAATATTGAATGACACAAAGTTTACATTTATGCAACAAGGACTGTCATTATTAGAGATTTTTAATGATGGGAAAGACACCAACCAGCCTTTAGTGCCAAAAACTATGGCAGACTCTTTACACATGTCATTTAATTCTTGCAGTCACTTTGAGATAGGCATACTCTGCAAGGAATATTACAGAGCATATCCAAAGAACTTCTGTCCTTTGGCGTCAGACATATTGGGTATGGTAGTATACTTATGCCATGAAAGCTGCCTTTGCTCTAAACATTTTTCTGTTTACTCTCAGGGCTGGTTTTCAAGATTCAAAGCAAGATTAATTACTTTATAATTATTTTTAATTGTAACATGATTATTTAGTCTTTAGACTTAGCTCTGAATAGCTTCCTAGACCTTCTCGAAAACTTCTGTTCACTTTCAAATGATTAAGAGGTTATTTATTTTCATCTATGGGTTATACTCTTTACTATCATTTGTTTTGTAACTCGAGGTATCCTGGATTTGGTCAATGGAACCTTTTGCAAGCTAGATACTCTGTCTTTTTGACATATTTAAGGATACATAGGAAAGTATAGATTATAAGGAACCTTGTCAGGTTCATAGACTTCGTGGCAAACAAAAATAATAGCAATTCTGTGTCTCAGTGACTGCTCAAGGTCGACTGTTCTCAAGTGTCTTCTAATACTGTCTATTCTAACGTGGTTTCTGTTCATTGCACGTGACTCCTGGATTCTGCGCAATTGTGTTTTTGTCTCTGTTAGTATGTTTGCCATTAAACCCCTAGAAACTAGGGCTTGAGGTATTTCCGAGTTGACTGGTTATTGTCCAACTTAAGAGCACCATCATAGGCCGTTAGCCTCCCTTTTCTTCACCTATAGATGGCTGCTTTTAGGGAAACACATTTTTTTTTTTTTTTTATTTTAAACACATTTGTTTTGAACAGAGTTTCTGTGTTGAGTTGTATGATCCTGCAGCCTATGTACAGAGAACTTTGTTACTTTTTTTTTTTTTTTAAAGATTTTAAGTAATTTCTATGCCCAATGTGGGGCTGAACTTACAACCCCTAAATCAAAAGTCACATACTCTACTGACTGAGCCAGCCGGGTGCCCTGGAGAAAAAGACTTTGTTCTTAAGGGGTTTGTGAATATTGAAGGTATCTAGGGATTCAGTGACTATCTGGTTCAGTGGTTCTTGACTAGAAGTCATTTTACCACCGAAGGGGTATTTGGAAATTGTTGGAGACATTTTTGGATGCTATAACTGGAGTGGGGTAGGGTAAAATGTGTTAACTGGTATCTAATGGGAAGAGGCCAGGGATGCTGCTAAGTATCTTACAGTGCATAGGACATCCCTCCACAATAAAGAGTGAACTGGTCCAAAACATCAATAGTGCTGAGACTAAGAAGCAGTCACCTAATTTAATGGGTATAAGGAGGAACGATATGGGGGTATTGAGAGGGATGCCAGTGTTTTCGGAGTGGCCAGTGTAAGAGATATAGGTAGGTATATTTTATTGAATATACTTTTTTGAAATTGAAAAGGCAAGGGCAAGATTATGCACAGCAGTCACTGTGTTTTTGAAGGATGGGAACCTCATCTATTGGGCTTTGGATTGGCATTGAAGAATTTTAAGAGATTCAGATTTGCATTTTATAAGGTTTACTTGGAGAGTTTGAAATGAGTTCAGAAAGATGATCAATCCTAAAGGATTCAGTGTCCCAGAATGTGGGAAGCTGTTTTAGATGATATTATTTCAAAGTATAATATGTTTTACAGTTTCCTAAATGCTCATGGGAGGTGGTTCCTAAACTGAATTCCAGATTAAAAGCAGACATTCCTAAAGAAATTTAAACAGTTTCAGAGGGTATAGATTTGGTTTTAGCAGGAAATGAGAGAGATAGTGTTGAGCAGGAAATGAGATAGAGAAAATGAGAGATAGTGTTTAGCCGGAAATGAGAGAGAGTAGAGTTTCTTACGTCCGTGGACAGAAAGTATTATTTGGTTGGAGATTATAGTGTATCTTCGCTGTGACTGGGAAAAAGTGGATTTTAGTGCATTCATTAATTTTCCTTGTGTTTTTATGCTGTCAAACTATTTCAGGTGTTTGTGGCAGGATGGATATCTGTATTGTTATTTAGAAGAAATGCTGAAATGTAGGCAACACTGCCTTTTCTTATTGTTACTGGAACTGTGACTGCTTTTTCCTTTTCTTTCACAACAGAGACCTGATATGATCTAGGTGATCTGTGACCGTGAGGTAAATTTATATTTGAGAGAAGTTGTTATTGCAATATGAAACTACTGCAGTATTCTATTTCTGATGACACATTTGTTTGTGAATGACTTAAAAATATTGTCACTGTGACATCTAGGAAACTTGAATACAAAGGTGCTTCTTGGTAACAAAAGAGAATACTTTTCCTTAAAATTATTACAGTGGTGTAGAAAACAAATGGTCCAGTGTTCATGAGTCAGTTATGATCTATTGGAATACTTTACAAATTTTTAAAATTTATTATTTTTTTAAATTTATGATAGTCACACAGAGAGAGAGAGGCAGAGACATAGGCAGAGGGAGAAGCAGGCTCCATGCACCGGGAGCCCGATGTGGGATTCGATCCCGGGTCTCCAGGATCGCGCCCTGGGCCAAAGGCAGGCGCTAAACCGCTGCGCCACCCAGGGATCCCAATTTTTAATAGCTTTAAAAAATGTAAGTGCTTCTGTGCTTTGGCTAATAAGATGTGTTATCAAAATTATATTGTTCAAATAACTTATTGGGAACTATCCCTACTTTTATTTAAAAAATCAGTAGTGTTTTGCCATTCTGTAAAGTAGTATGGAAGTTCCTCAAAGATTTAAAAATAGAACTACCATATGACCCAACAATTGCATTATTAGGTATTTACGCAAAGGATACAAAAATACTGATTTGAAGGGATATATACACTCTGATGTTTATAGCAGCTTAATCAGCAATAGCCAAATTATGGAAAGAACCCAAATGTCTGTCCACTGATGAATGGACAAAGAAATAGTTATATATATTATATATATATAATAATATATATTATGTTATATATAATATTAGCCATCAAAAAAGAATGAAATCTTGCTATTTGCAATGATGTGAATGGAGCTAGAGTGTATTATATTAAATAAATAAGTCAGAGAAAGACACGTATTTCTTTTTTGAAAAATATTTTATTTATTTATTAGAGAGAAAGAGAATGAGAATGAGCAGGACAGGGAGGAGCAGAAGGAGAGGGACAAGTACACTGCTCATGAGCAGGGAGCCAATGTGGGGCTCAATCCCCGGACCCTGAGATCATGACCTGAGCCAAAGGCAGATGCTTAACTGACTGAGCCACCCAGGTGTCCCCCTCCATATGATTTCACTCATATGTGGAATTTAAGAAACAAAACAGATTAACATGGGAAAAAACCCAGGGAAACCATAAAACAGACTGTTAACAATAGAGAACAGACAAAGGTTGATGGAGGGAGGGAAGGAGGGGATGGGTTAAATGGGTGATGGATATTAAGGAGGGCAGTTGTGATGAGCACTGGGTGTTTTATGTAAGTGATGAAACACTAAATTCTACTCCTGAAACTAAAATTACACTGTATGTTAACTAACTGGAATTAAAAAAAAAAAAGAACAAACTCTTGAAACATAAATACATACATATATACATACATACTGAAAGCAACTAATAGAGTATTGCACTGAAATTGATGACTTCATACTCAAAAAAATCCCTTGTTGTCCAAAATACTAAGTGGAATGGGTCATTTTTTTCCTGAAGTTCTAAAACCTGTATGGTTAAGTCCATCCCAATTGACAACAAATATTTCCTTACCAGGAAAAAAATAGTGTTTCTTCCTAAAAATCAAAATTTTCTCTTTACTTGTGGAAATAGAAATTGCTTTGAAGGGGTGCCTAATCTTTCCATTAATGATTTGGCTTTTCATGCCGTTGTGTTTGCAGTTTTCATTCTAATATATTTAGATTAATTTAGTGACCCATAAAATTCTGTGTCCTATTGTGTAATGGCTCCTGATTAATGGCTTCCTCAAACTATATTTAAAGCAGATTAGGCATTGCTATAGGGAAATGAGATATACACAATATACATAGATTATCTGTAAATCTTATATATGTATTTAAAAATATATATAAAATTTTCTTGTTAAACTGCTAGCCAGTCTACCAGTCTGTACTTACTCTGGAATACTACAGCAGAGCTGTGGTGCTCAGAGGCTTAACACACTTTCACCGAGAGCCTCTGACTGCCTGCTCATGCAGAACACAGGTGAGGTGAAGTCACGACTCTTGAGGTGCTTATATTCTCTCTGGCGAGGAAATTTAAAACACATGCCATAATGAGACAGTGACAAAGCACTAATAGATATTGCTCTTCAGCTAAAGGACAGAAATGGGAACTGGAGGAATTGGGAAGAGTTCATGAAGAAATAGAATATCAAATGGGCTTCAACTGGGGGAACTGATTTAGAGAACATTCCCACTAATGACACAGCAGCCGCAGGCCAAAGCAAGAGTAAAAACAAATGGCAGTACCAAATGGCATTAACCACAGAGTGTGGTTAATGTTAGGACATAGTAGGAAACGAGTTTGGAGAAGTTTGGAGAGGGAGTAGACCTAGTTCACAGAGAGAGCGATGTGGAAGGAGAAGGTCAGCTGTTGATGAAGCAGCAATGAAGTAAGACTGTGCTTTGGAGTGTCTGCCACCAGATTGATGCTGAGGTAGGAGGAGGAGCCCCCCTCGGCAGTCTCGGTTTGGTCCAGAGCAGAATGGCAGAAGACGAGGGCCGAAGAAGTCATGCAGAAAATCCAGGTTGAGTGTAAGATCTGGAGAGTGCTAAGAGCAACACAGAATTTGAAGAGCTACTCCAGGGCCTTTTTTATGACTGCCAAACCACAGAGCTGGCATCAAGTCCTACCACAGAAACTCCTCAAAGGCTTGGTTTCCTAAGGGGCCACTAAAGGTTTAAAATTTACTCTGAAGGATGCAAAATGAGTTTAGGAAGAAATATCAAGAAAAGTCAGAAATACTAAGGATCAGAAGTATGGCTCCTGCAGTAACTTGATCATTTTATTTAGGGCCATGGCAGCCCTGTTATGATGTTTGAGGTAGAAAAAAGCCTGGCACATTTTCATCTAGGAGTAAATGAAATTTATTTTAAAAAATAACCCCTTCACTGTAATGTTGAGCCTGAGTTAGAGAAATAATGTTTTGTTTTGTTTTTAATTACATGTCACAAGTTGCTTGTGTGGAAGTTAAAAAAAAAATTGTGTATGTGTGTAAAGAAAAATAAATACTATTTTTACCTAAGTAAAACTTAAACATAGTTTATATAGCAAATATCCCTTGTTTTGCTCTTAGGCTCATATGACCCCAGTAAACATGACAAAGAACTACATTTGCCTGGTGCACATTTTTTATCTGTGGAAACCCATGAGACTATCCTGTGAGAAAGTAGTTGTGGCCCCCTTTTAACATTTATTTGGGTCCTTTATCTGAGCCTATGACCATCCTGGGTTACTAGAGGTACTGGGCCCCAGGGTCCATGTTCCTTGCCAGAAACCTTTTTAGTAAAAGTAGAAACGCTATAGGAGTCCTGGGGGGACATTCCTAGACAACTGGTCACCTTGTTGTACCTTGACACGCCCCTCTGATCCTTCTTTTTTTTTTTTTTTTTTTTTTTAATTTTTTAATTTATTTATGATAGTCACAGAGAGAGAGAGAGAGGCAGAGACACAGACAGGGAGAAGCAGGCTCCATGCACCGGGAGCCTGATGTGGGACTCGATCCCGGGTCTCCAGGATCGCGCCCTGGGCCAAAGGCAAGCGCCGAACCACTGCGCCACCCAGGGATCCCCCGCTCTGATCCTTCTCTCTGATCCCCCGGTTCTATGAACTGCCCCTTCTAGGCAGAGGTGAGCCTCCATTTCTTGGAACTACTCTACTGAGTCGTGGCATGGGAGTCCAGGGGGCAGGACTAGCTACTTAATTTGTGGGGCCCACTGCAAAGTGAAAATTCAGGGCTCCTTGTTCAAAAATTAAGAATTTTAAGACTTCAGCATTGTAATATTAAAGCAAGCCTGAGGTTCTGTGTACCTATACAGGTCACATGCCCACAGAGCCAGCCCTGTGGGGAAAAGCTGTGGTATCTTGGCCTTCTCTCAAGGTCTTGTGAGGCACAGCGGGCTGCCTTGCTTCCCACCCAGATTGAAGAAGGCACACAGGAGACCGGCTGTTTCTTTGATCTTTTCCTCACACATCCCGGCCAATGATCTAGTGTTAAGGAAAGTGGTAGCTCCCTCCATGACCTCTGCACTCAGGTTGGTTTTGTTCATTAGGAGCACTGTTCCTATATTATCAGTGGACTTCTCTTGGCATTTGAGTGCTAGATTGTATGCCACAAAATACAGGAGAAAATTCAAAATTTAGTGGGCAATGTGGGCTATGAATCAAAGTGTGTGGGTATGCTGACCCTTATGTGGGGAGCAGTGTTCGAGAAGTAGAGGCTTTAAGGAACAATAGCAAGACGGGAGAGCTTTCAATGCCAGGAATGGGAGAATTGATTCTTACTTTTCACTGTAGTTATTACAGTTGCTGCAAATACTGAATTAGCAAATACTGTTCTATTGCTCCTAGGGGAAATATAAATGTTAGGTTCCTGTGAGCCTGTGGTCACAATTTTCATAACCATTTAATATGTAATCTTGTTTTACATGTATTTCTGTTTAAAGACACCTTATTTAATATATGAATTGTTGATTCATTTACTTTGAACTCCTCACTAGAAGCACTGTAACTCATGACTGAATGAAGCATAATCTAACACATGTATTTTCTCTATAAGACACATTGCAACCTTGACCTTAGAAATGCTAGATAGCACTTCAGGACTACACTCGGGGACCATTTTAAGCAGAAAACCAACAAAAAGCACAAAAGTTCAAACTCATGGGACCAAACAGACTGCGAAAAGTACAAGAGCCAAAACAAGAGAGCAAAACATCACTATGCTCAACCTCCCCAGCTGGGAATATGTGTGTTGGGCAACTCAAAGTCTTCACCACTGTGTACATGCAAATGACCACAAAAGCAGCGTGATTATTGATTTGGGAGCCAAAAATAAATTTTAGGAAGTAGGCAAATTTGCAAATACAGAATCTGTGGATGATGAAGATCAAATGTACTTTGAATTTCAGCTATTTCATCATAGTGAGCAGGTCTATAAGGGAAAACCATCTATTTACATGCCAAAAAAGAGTTTATTCTTTTTACTCAGATGATGGGGAAAAGAAATTATTCTGTGTCAGACATTTCTAAATTAAACCTAAAATACATATAATTCTGAGAAGAAAATGTGAAGGTGTTGTGGGTTTGATAGTTGATTTTGCTAATAACAATCATTAAGTGTCAGATAATTATAATGTGTAGAAATAAAATGTCCAACTGATAGTAGATTACATTAGTTTCAGTTCCTGAGTCATCTCACGTAAACGAGGGTTATAACAAGGTGAAGAGAAGAATTCAGAAAAAGGCTTTGCATGCCTTTCACAGAAACCAATATAGCCTGAAGTATTGTTCAGTCTCTATTTCATGATTACAAGAATTCCATTGGAAAACAGAATTTAGCAAATATTTGTGATACAGTGTTGAAATTCACAAAATGAGAGCAAACATTTTCAAAGCATTCTCTTCTGAATTTCAGTTTTGTGTTCAAAATATTGAGACATTCCTATGGTAGGGACTATTGTGTGAAATAAATTAGATAAGGCAGTACTTGGTATGTTGACAAAATAACTGAAAATGTCTTAACATTTCAGTCACTTATAAGAAGCTGTGTCTGTGTGTGTGTAGCATGGGATCATATGTCAGTGTTTTTTGTTTAATTGGTATCTTGCAGCAAAAGTTTAAAATACTTTTTTTTTCTTTTTTTCATTTTTCTGCCACCTAAAAACCCATAATGTCTTTTGCAGCCTGGTGCGCTATTGGTTTATGGTTATTCTTTCCAGTAGTTTTCCAAAATAGTGTTCTTTCTCCTTGCAGCCTTCCATTTCACTAAGGAGACTAGGTTAGCAACTGCCCTATTCTCCCTTTAGATACTGTTGGTCATGGAACCTTCTCTTGCAGAATACCCTATTTATAGCCCCTTAGACTAATGTTCCATAAAATGCCACCCTAAAGACAAATGCTTAAATGTTACCACTTAGTCAAATATAGTATCTACTATGTGCTAGACACTGAGATAAATGGAAGGCATACAACTGGTGTCCAAGACTTCTCAGTATCCTCAAGAAGAGCGCAGTGAAGAATGATAAAATACAATGTGATAGAGTAGGTATAAGGTGCTGTGAAAGAATGTAAGAGGGGTACCTTCCCCACCATTGGCAGGGAAGGCCACTTGAAAGAAGCACTTGGGTTCATTCATCCATTTTGCAGAAATGAGTGTCTTCTAGAATGGATGATAAAATTATGAATAAGATCAGGTTTCTGCTCTCATGAAAGTTAAATTCCAATGGGGGAAGGCAGATAATAAGTAATTTAACATTTTTGATGTTGAAAAGTGCTATGAAGAAAATGAGGAAGATACCTGAAGGATTTGGGGTTTTCTCAGTTATGGGCATTGAGAATACAATCAAGTCATGGAAACTTGACCCTATCGATAGTGAATATGGAAGTTGGATGAAGAAGGAAGCCAAGTCTAGAGGAATCCAGTAGAAGGTGGAAGGACTGTGGTTGAGGGACTAAAATTCTAAAGACCATTGGATAGGTGTAGTAGGATTGAGAGAGTTGCAAGAACAGGAAGTTTGTGGTCATGAGAGGGATTTTAAGGATTCATAAGTGGGTCCCTCTGAATGATAAAGTCCAGGATGTGGCAGTGGCCAAAGAACCATGGCAGTACTGGCCACACTGGAGCCGAGGAGGTTGTCTCAACTATCAACAAGGTCATGATACCACTCAACAAAAGTACTTGGGATGGACAGGCCATGAACCCAGGTCTAAAACCTTCAGAGGAAGAGGGGGGAATGACAGCATTGGAAAATACAAAGTGGTGTAACTAGATGGTGAGAGCCTCAAAGGAGTAGAAAATTTTAAAAAATAATGAGATACGTGATTGAAAAGTTGCTGTGTGCAGCAGCAGGTGCTTCTTATTCTGAGGAAGTGGGGTTTCGGGAGGGTGCGGCCTTCAGGGGTCCTGGAATGTGGTTTCATAGATCAGGCTTGGTTCTGAACAGGCTATGACTTTTCCATGTAGTTAGCAACTGGCAGACACCAAACTTCAAATCTCCTGATTCCATGTTCAGTGCGCTTTATCTTAGCTGCAGAGATATAAAGGCTACAAAGTAAAAAGTAATTGCAGATTTATCAAGCAGCCAAATAAATACTTCTTTCATGAGTTCTCTTGGTACTTTATGTACTGTGTGAGTTGTTTACATAATGAACCAAGCTTCTGGATTTTCATGCAGATAGCTTTTGAATTTTGGACATCCGGTATTTGAAGGTTAACTTATTCACCAAATGATTGCTTCCAAATCTCCATCTGTGACCACATCCCTACCCCCCCAGTTCCCATACTCCTATCGCATTCTCCTTGTTCCTTCTTGCCTTGGTCCTGGCAATGGCTATAAGTTTTACAAGAAACCCAAGTCTACATTTCATCCCTGGAGACCTTTGAGAGATCATTGCTTCAAATACATTTTCCTTGGAGTCTTTGTGAGAGATGCCCAGTGCTGGAGTGCCTTACTTTAGAGATTAAGTAAAGGACAGGACTGAATTTGATTCTTGCAGCCACAGTTTATTAGTGATGTGACCTTCATCAAAGTACTTATTAACCTTCTTGTTCTCTTTTCTAAATATGGATGAAGTAAGATTTATGCTAAAGTATTTAACACAGGGCTACCACATGGTACTTGACTGACAAATTGTAGTGGTTCTCATTAGCATCTCAATAGGGTATGGGTACCATAATTGCAAAATGCACCTGGGCTTGACTGGCATGGTTGGGGGGTGGGGAATATTTGTAATTTATTTTTCTAACAGGAGTAGATTGATTCTTGACATTCTTCACTGTGAACCTGACATGCCTTAAGACCCAGTTTCACTCAGACTTTAAAGCCCTGCCTAAGGGTGAAAGTGAGGCCTGGCCTTTAATCTTGTAGGATTGCCAATTAGGGGTTCTTAACTGTGGCTACATCTCAAAATCTCCTGTAAAGCTTAAAAAAATATTCATAGGCTTCATACCCCCAAGAGATTCTCATTTATAGGCCAAGGGCCTGTACAAATTGTTTTATTTCAAATTTTTAAAACGATTTATTTATTGGAGAAAGAATAACAGAACATAGAGGGTGTGGGAGATGCAGACCCCCCCCTAGTGAGCAGAGAGCCCAATGTAGGGCTTGATCTCAGGACCCTGAGATCATGACCTGTGCTGAAGGCAGATGCTTAACTGACTGAGCCACCCAAGCACTCCCAAATTATATTAAAATATACATAAATAGAAGTATGAACTGGTAAAGATAGAAGGTAGCATTAACCATTAAAACTCCCCAAAGCTGTTGAGATTATGTAAGATAATTTGTGAAATTGCCTAGCACATAACTGCAATTCAGAAGTTCTGTCAGTTATCTTTTGTTGCATAATAAATCACCCCAAACTCGATGGTACTTATAAATAAGCATCTATTTCTCATCCTTTAAATGTTGGTTGCAGCAGCTCTGCTGATCTCTGCTGATAGCAGAGAAGGGGTAAGGCTGGCTGGGACAACTTAGTCCGCAGCTTTCCTCCACATATCTCTCATCCTTCTTCCTCCAGAAGACTAGCCCAGACCTCATGGTATATCAGAAGCACAAGAGAGCAAGTGGAAATGCACATGACCTCTTGAGGCTTAAACTCAACATTACTTCTTCCTTATTCTCTTGGCCAAAGTGAGTCACATGGCAAAGTTCTTGTGTCAAGGGATGATGACATATATGCAAAGGACATGGATAAAGGGACGGATAGAGAATATAGGACAATAGTATAGTCAATCACAGAAGTCTGGAACATAAGTGAATGTTAAGTGACTACAAATGAAAATAAATGTCTGTGAAAGACCTACTCTACTTTAGGCTCAGTGGTAAAATGCCAAGGAAAAGTGTCCAGGAACTACCCATAGTAAAGGGTTAATTTTATATATATATAAATATATAAAATATATATTATATATATAATATTAGTATATATTATAATTATATATATTGTATATAATTATATATATAATTTTATATATATATAATATATATATGGGTCAGAGTTTTGGAAATTTATCTCCATTTGTAACTTTTTCTTCCCCATAGGAAAGTTCATACAGGATTTCAAATGAGCTTTGGAAAATTATTCATAAAATGTGACCACCTGTGTTTTTCATATTCTTAGAGTGTCACTCCATAATAAAATATGTTGTAAATGGTGTTATTGAACTCTGAAACCACATCCTTTTCAGCTGCCATCTAATTATAATGTTGCATATCCATGGAAACCTACGGGAAGCATTGCACACTGGATTTTAACATAGAGGAATTAGGTAGTATATCTGATACTTTCATTGGGGCTACATGGAAGAAATTTGTGTCTCTGCCTATTCTTTATTTGTAATGATATATATCCTTCTTCACAGGTTCATTATTGAGTTTAGATGTAATAAGTATGTGAAAGTAGCTTTGAGGTTATCAAGTCTCATAAACCAGAAATAAATAGGAGTAGTTTCTTTAAGAGCATGGAGAATAAGTTCTAGGGCTCCACAACCAAATTACAAGCTTTGATTTCTGGCTTTGTCACAGTAGCTGTGGGATGTAGGGCCAGGTAGGTAATCTCCCTGTGCCTCGTTCCTCCTTGTTTAAAAAGCCAATAGGACTTCTGCCCACCTGTAATATAAGGTAGTCATGAGGATTCAGTGATGTGTAGTCTGTGTAAACCTCTTAGCTGGGCATTGTGCCTGACCCCATTGTAAATGCTCAGTAAGGATTATTTTATATATATATATATATATATATATATATATATACATATATATACACACACACATATTTTTTTTGCTACAATACATGAAATACAAATAAAGTTGCTATTTGGCCAATTAAATGCTTAGTGATTGCTAAAGCAAGTCTGAGATATGTGGTAAATTTTGTAAATTTAGTAATCTGAGCGGAAAAGTTTGAAGGGTTATAACTGCTTTTGGATTTCTCAGGTCTTATTTAAATGTGAGAATTATCTTGAAAAAAGAAATCAAACACTTATTGTAGACCTGCCACGTGTACAGCTATGTATTACACCTAGCAAATGACTTCAGATATGGTCTCCATCCTCAAAAAGCTAGCAAGTAGTTGGGAAAAACAAAAATGATCACATCCGAAGTGATGTCAGTGCTAAGTGATACAGTGCAGACTAGGTGTGTAAAAGGAGTGTATCCAAACTACCAGGCAGGTGCCAGTGATAGGATATCCTTCACTTGATAGTGTGTATTCAGATGACCTCCCAGTGGTTAGCCACAGCAGAGTGTGGCTATGCAGTAACTTACACAGGGATGCAGAATTAAGTGGTGGTTTTCCGAGGTGTTTGCAGTGGAAATGAGAATCCAGGGAAGGAATAGGGGAGTTCTGTAGTTGATGTTAACAGTGCTTTTGAAGACTCTGAAAGGGCTGCTTCTTTGCAGGAGATGCAGATAAAAGCTAGGTCAGCACATGCTGTGGGTCTCCTTTCGGAGTGAATGCAGTCATGCATCATTAACAATGAAGTGGTGTTGGCTGTTGCTGGGAGAGGCAGAAACTGGCTCACTCAGGGTACGATGGCTCTGCAGTGCCAAAGATAATGCTGTTTTGAGCCAAGAGTATATTCCATTGTATTTAAGAATTATTATCTTTGCACTCTGTCTTTATAAAAGTATAACTTCAAAGTTTAGGTGAAATTCATTTTGTTTGCCTATTTCTTATTTAAATGCTATACATTTTTGGCAACTGTTAACAGGCAAAATACTCTTAGGATATCACTGCTTAGTTATAGCTTAGCCTTGTATATAGTCTGTAAAAGTGGATATTGGTCTTTTTCGCAGTATGGCAAAAAAAAAAAAATAAAGCCTTAATGAGCTAGTGTATGTGATGGAATCAAGGACTCTGGTAATAAGTCACAGAGGGGAATGGAGAATACAATTTTTATAAAACATAAACATAACAGATTTTTTTCATGAAGTATATTAACGTAAGTCACAGCAAATGCTAAAACTAAACAATAAAGTGATGATTTGTTAGTTTATCTTCTCAATTTGTTATATTGCAGTGTTTTATTTCCTAGAATGTAAGTTCCAATAGAAGAAATTAGGCACTTTTTCACCTTGTTCTCCTCAGGTGAATGGGACTAAAGAGGAAACAAGTATGTAATAGGCCTCCCCCTGCAAGAGTAGAGGCTGCTCCTATGATCCATGGGTCTCGAGGACTCAGAGTAACTGTGACAATGCCAGTGAAAGGGACCACATGGTTGAGGTTGGCAGTGTGACAGTGTGTGTCAGACAGGAGACAGTGGCAGAGATGCTCACCAAGACACTGCTTGGGAGAAATGGACTTTTTCACAAAAAGGCTTTGCAGTATCTGTGAAACAATGTACTGCCATATGCTCAAGTGTTGAAGAGAAGTCAAGGTGCTAGTGGGAAATTTAATATATTGTTATTCTTTCTTTTTCTGTTTGCTGTTCAGAGGAATCCATGAAGACGCTGCTGCTTTATTTTTATTTTTAAATATATTTTGTTATAGTTAATGTATATGCTATAAAGACATTAAAATAATTTATTGATGATAACAATGAAATCATTGGGACTAGTAAATAACATAAGATTGTAGCAAGCATTATCATATTTGTGTACTTAAAGGTTTTCAGGACTTTTACAGAATGTGTAGAGAAGTTGGATGGGAAACGTCTTTATTGTTAAGATTTTTAACGTGTTTATTCACAAAACTGTCTACCTATTCAGGGAAAAAAATAATGCCTGCTTTAATTCATTCTCTTCCTTAGAACATGCAGATTCAGCGAATCAGCTATTTCACTTATGGTTTTGAAACCATTCTACAAACTGTGTGTGGCTTTGGATGTTCTGGTTTTATGGTGGCAGAAGTTGGCGTGGCATTTCCTTAGCCTGGGAGTTTTAATTCCATAATATTTCCAACTCTTAACACTAGGCAGTATTTCACTAACTTCTCTGAAATTTAATCTTATAAAAGTCCTAGGATGATTCATGCTACCCTTCCTACCCCAGATCATGACTCATTTTTAAAGTTGTTTTGGAAAAGCTTTTGTAAGTTAAGGTGAAATATTTAGAGTTTGGCACTTGGCTATTTCCCCGAATACTCATTTGGTCCCTGCCAGCAGTGAGTGTGATGACAGGGTCAGATTTTATTTCTCAGGTGTTCCTGTTGGTGTTTCATTTTGCAGATCTAAGTAGGGAGTTAGAAGGGAGTGCTGAAACAGAAGAATAAGCCTTTGGTTCTTATGAGATGGAAACCATTCAAGGACACCTGGCGTTTAGGGTTTTGTTCGTTAGCATTTGGCTCTCTTACCATTTTATCAGCATCTTTACGGGACCATTCTGGGAATATTCATTGTCTCTTTTCTTCACAGAGTTCCCACTGAAAGTATCTAGATAGGTTATGGCACAAAGGAAAATTCTAAAGACATTAAGGCTGAGAAAGTGATAAATTGGAGATAACACATCTATTTCTTGGCAGAAAGATGTGATGGAAAATATGACATCAGAGCAAATGCGAACTACTTTGCAGAGGTTTGAAAGATGCCTTTGAAAAAATTTTTGTTTGTGTGGTTTGTTAGCTTTGTTTTCCAAGACTCATTCCTCAAGAGAGTAGCATGAGTTTGTGCTCTAGAGTATAGTTATTGTGGTGAACCATATATCTGTAATTATAACACGCTAAATTGGCTTGAACCCTCGTTTGAGGTTTAATGCTTGACATGTTAAATGCTTCAGTCCTCTTTTAGGAAACTTTCTGTAACAATGAAATTGTACTATGTTAAGTTAAACTATGCTAGGATCTTTCTTTTAGACAAAGGATCATAAAAGATCTGAGCTTTTTTTCCCCATTAGTAATGAAAAAGGTTTATGAACCTGTCATGAATGAAATACAGTAATTATTTACTGTGGTTTGCATTTAATTCTCTGAGTTGCCAAATATTCTTCTATGAATCTCTCTTTCATCACTCCCTTCTGACTCCCTCTTTAGATCTGCAACCAATTTTCAGGAGCACATCTGTCATCATCTTGTATATAATTAACACAGTGTCTTAGGTGGTGTCATCTGAATTACTCAACAGGGATAATGATTGGGTAATTTGAGATGTCATAATGGACTCCAGATCTTCCTTCTCTGAAGGGTAATGGTAGATAATGGTTTCTAAACCATTGCACCCTTGGTTGAATAGAATGTGGGATTAGAAAAGAGAAAGAAATATAGTGTCCTGGATGTTTTTAGTTTCTTTTCTTTATTATTTAGCATGCTAAATTTCTATAGCATTCATTTTCCTCACTCGTGTTCCAAATTAAAATTAGTTTCCTCTGGTATTGTTGACATCAGAACTGACTAAAAGCATTTTACTTACAGAATCCATGCTGGAATTAACAATGAGCCAAGCTCCAAGGGAAATAATTTATTAAATCAAGTATTTGAGCACCCCTGAATTCAAGGCTCTACACGTAACAGACACAAAAGTCCCTAAGATGTGGCTCAAAACTTTAGTGAACTTAAGTTTGAATTATCAGAATAAGTATAGAGAAGCAGCCTCAATAAGAAAAACTAAACTCCCCCCACCCCCCGCCCCCCGGGTAAGGCTTTTCTTGAGAAAAGCCCTGGAAGGGAAGTGTTCTAGACCCTAAGATGAGACATTTCAAGGAATACTGACTTTTTTTTTTTTTTTTTTTTTTTTTGAATACTGACTTACAATTTGTCTTGCCCTGAGGTTGCCTTTGATTCCCTTTGCATCACGAAGGACTTGGGTTACTTGGGAGGCAAATGGCTAGTGGTTTGGAGAGCAAACTATGGAGTCACAGTTCCAGGTTGAAATCTGGGGCTGGTTATTTAATCTTTCTGAACCTGTTTCTTTACTTGTAAAAGGGATGATAATAGAAACATCCCTGGAGAGTGGCTGGTGCCCTACTAGGTATTGAGTGAGTGTTAGCTGCTATTGGTTTAAAACTGTTTTCCTGGTTAAGCCGAAGTGTTAGCATAAATATTTTGTTGCTGTCCTTCACTTTTGCCAACTGAGAGAGACTGGCATTGTAGGAAATAATTTTTCTAAATACTGAGGGAAGTGGGCTGATAAAACAGACGTAGACACCTACTGTGTGGCAGACACTGTGCTAGGTGGTTTTAGATATATTATTTCACTAAATTCTCATGACAGATGTAAGCAGTAGGTAGCCTTAGTCCACTTAACCTCTTTGAACATCAGTTTTCCTTGGGTCACTTACCTAATATGTAGTTAGAACTGGAATGTCAAATCCTGATATTTTTTTGCTCCAAAAGCTCATGTTTCTTCTATAGTACCTCACAGACATAGCTATGAAATGACTCTCAAAAATCCCAAGTATCACAGGCTTCCCCAAATGGAATGTTAAATCACAGGGAGGGAGGGGTGCAGCATAGGGAACGTAGTCAATGTATGGTGGGGGCATTATATGGTGACAGATGTAGCTATACTTGTAAGCATAGTATAACATATGGACTTGTTGAGTCACCATGTTGTACACCTGAAACTAATGTAACATTGTGTGTTAACTATACGTCAATTAAAAAATAAAATTAAAACTAATTTTAAAAATGCAGAGTATTGAAACACTGTATCAAAAGAGATTTTTCTATCAAAAATCAGAAAGCATCAAAGTTTCTGAGGCTTCTGAAGAGCTTACACAACTTCACAAGCAAAAATAATTTAGTCAAATAATATTTGGAGATAAAACTTTGAACAAAAAAGATTCCTACTTCCTAGCTTTCTGTTCATCTTCAGCTAGTCAAAGCCACCTGATTTCCTGCCACCAGTTGATGTCAAAGGGCTCTTGACATATTCTGAGATAAATCTGGTAAGATACCTAACCCAATAGATCCATTCACTTATGACAAGATATATGGGAGAAAGGTTTTGCATCTTACCCTTCAGGATGTGGTTCAAGACCAGCATCAACAACACTCGGAAGTTTTCACAAATGCAGAATCTCAGGTTCAACCGTGGCTCTCCCACATCAGAATCTACATTTTCACAAAGCCTTCAACTGATTTATGCAAGCAAATTTTAGACTCCCTGTTTTGGAAAGCAATACTAGAGAAAACTGTCAACAGATTATTTTGCCCATTGTACTAATTGTAAATTCAGAAGAGAAGAATACAAAAGCATAGTTGCTTACCTAGATGAATTTATAAACTACTTGGCCAGTACTCTACTGTAGCAGCTGAAAGCTCAGCTATTCACTTGAGAGCTGGGTTTTTGGATTCAGCCTGGGTAAAGTCCCAGCTCTCCTACCTAGATGTGTAAGCTTGGGCAAGTCCCTAGCAAAAAGCTGAGATGACTGTCATACATGGTCAGTGCTCAACATAATACCTGCCATATAATGAGCCATCACTAGGTGGTGGCTGTCCACTGGTAAAAGAAGCCGTAGATACATGTAACAATTGTGTAAGTTGATTAAGGTTCACGTGGTTAAAATATGAACACAATGTGATGTTTTGGGGACTGAAAACTGGTCATGTAGTGAAAATAGGGCTTTAAGGCTTGGGTTCTAGATCTGGCTGCACCACCAAACTGCTGCCTAACTTTGGACAAGGCTCAGCTACCCCGTCTATAGAATGGAGCTAATAATGCATGTAATGCCTACCTGGTGGAGTTCCTGCAGGTCAGCTGAGATAATAAATGTGAAAATTTATTCTATGCTGTAAGGCAGCAAGTCAGAATTGATATTCTGAAGGCCCCCTTTTAAAATATTATTTATTTGTTTATTTATTTATTTACTTAATTTATGAGAGACACAGAGAGGCAGAGACATAGAGGGAGAAGCAGGCTCCCTGTGGGGAGCCTGGTAAGGGACTTGATTCCAGGACCCCAGGATCACAACCTGAGCCAAAGGCAGACACTCAACCACTGAGCCACCCAGGCGTCCTTAAAGGCACTTTTTGTATAGACAGCTGGAGCTGAGGTATCTACTTAAAACTGGGTGAATGACCCAATCAAAAACAATTAGTTCTATACCATTGTTATGATAAACACATTTAAATTAAGTAGTAAGGAAACATAAGCATGAAAAATAAATTGTATGACTGCTTAGTCCTATATGGTTGGTGCTTGCTGGTTCCTGACTCTGACCTGGTCATGTTCAGTTTCATTCCTTGTAATGTAGATTGTATTCTGTACAATTCTGTACAAGAATGTATCATTGTTAACCTTATTAGATACAATCCCTGTTGTGAAAACAGGGCTATAAAGGAGACACCTGTATTTCATAGAAAGTTGCTGCCTGCGGAACTGATGCTGGCAGTACACAGTGTAGCATGTAGAATCCATTGGATAGTGAGAGGTGTGTCCAGTTTGGGGAGATCATTGCTAGTGCGTTACCCTTCTTTCTAGCCATGGTATTTTTACATGTCATGGAAAGTCATAATAAATGGATTAATAAATGAAATACCAATTTGGGCAATATTTATTGGTAAAGTAATGAAAAAATATTTTGTCAAATGATGAATAAGATAGGCGTTGTAATAAGGTGCCCTGAAAGTTCGTAAACTGACAGTGTTTAAAAGTTGCTCATGGGATCCCTGGGTGGCACGGCGGTTTGGCGCCTACCTTTGGCCCAGGGCACGATCCTGGAGACCGGGATCGAATCCAATGTAGGGCTCCCGGTGCATGGAGCCTGCTTCTCCCTCTGCCTGTGTCTCTGCCTCTCTCTCTCTCTCTCTCTCTCTGTGTGTGACTATCATAAAAAAAAAAGTTGCTCATGATAAGAACTGCAGTGGAAATCTTATTTTAATGTAATTGATATAGTAGTTTATTGGTGGATCAAAAGTCTTAACCTGAAAGTATCATAAAAAAAGTATACATTTTTTTCTTGCCTTAGTAAGTGTAATTACCATCTGTTACCATACAAAGTTATTACAGTATTATTGACTATATTCCCTTTGCTATACTTCTCATCCCCCTGACTTATTTATAACTGGAAGTTTATACCTCTTAATCCCATAATACAAAAATTACGTGTACTTTTTATTGTAGATTTTAACTTTGAAAAGTAGATATACTTTGATTCACCAAATGTTTGCTATAGAGCCAAGGCCTCTTGGCTTAGATTGTGATTAGCTGGAGAAAGTTCTATCTTATATCTCTTGTATAAAAATACAAGAGTCTACAATACAGAGTTTGTAAATGCTAGTTTAAGGTCTTTAGTTTAAGATGGAGACCTTAGATACCTGTGAACCAGTCTGAGAGCAGAATCCATTTAAACTTATTAGACCTCATTCATTCCCCCAAAACCATTATGTTTTGAGAACATTTAGTTCAGTAGCAGTTTATTTTAGTAATCCATGATTATGGAGCTTTTCCGAATCATTCAAATTAATTTCCATTGAAAAACTTTGTTTTCGGGATCCCTGGGTGGCGCAGCAGTTTAGCGCCTGCCTTTGGCCCAGGGCGCGATCCTGGAGACTCGGGATCGAATCCCACATCAGGCTCCCGGTGCATGAAGCCTGCTTCTCCCTCTGCCTGTGTCTCTGCCTCTCTCTCTCTCTCTCTCTGCGACTATCATAAATTAAATTAAAAAATAAATTAATTAAAAAAATATATTAAAAAAAAAGAAAAACTTTGTTTTCATACTGATATCTCTCCAACTTATAATTATTTAATTTTAACAAGCACAACGGTGTAAACAAGCTTGAGAAGAAACAGGACTATTAATCTGGGCTGGTGGAAGCTGATGTCACTGGGGTACCAGAAAGTAGCCTATAAGTACTCAATGTTCACTGTGTCAGTTAGCCAGAATGCTTCACAGAAGAAACAGAGAGCATAATGGAAAGAAAATCAGCAAGTTTTTATTGTAGTATGCATTTTGGCAACTGGCTATAAGATGCCTGGCACGAAGTGTTTTGTTTTCGGTTTTTGGAGGATTTTTTGCTTAATGTTTCATGAAGACTAACTTACAGTCATTTGGCAAACATTTGCTGTTTCACAACATAAAAGCTTCTTTACTCATGGGGCTGTCATGAATGTCTCTCACTGTATGCTTTGGAATTGTGTTTAATACATAAAATCTGCATTGATTCTTGACTTCAGTAAAAGAGATCTTGACAGGTTGGTTGGGGATGAAAATGAGGTAGTTAAGTGACTTTTAAAAGGCCACTGAATTGTTCATCCAGTTCTTGTAAAACCAACAGATGCAATTTTATCACACACACAAAAAAACCTTTACATTTTTTAATTGCTTATGTTTTTAAATGAATGTTTTTGCTTTTTCGTTCAAAGAACATTTTGACAAAGAGCATAGTTGAAGTGCACATGCGTGTACATTTAATACACTGACTTCTCAAAATCAGGGGGAGGTTTTTTTCTCTCCCTTAGAGTTCTGGTACTTAATGGGAGGTTTAACTAAATGTGCTTGAGATTATTTTTTAAAAAAGAGAACAATTTATATCTGTAACTCATGCATATTCTCACCGTTTGAGAAAGGTCAATATTGCTACTCTTTCACTCTATAAGAAGAGGAGGCCTGCTGTACATGGACAGAGCACTAGAATTGAAGCCAGAAGGCTACATTTCAAACCCCAGCCTGGGTGATGTCTGGAAGGGCCTTTAATTGCTCTTTAGTTTCTTTATCTGTGAAATGATGGCAAAAGGCCATTTTCATTCATAAAATGGGAATGACTATACCAACTCATAAGGCTATTGTCAGGATTAAGTGAGATATATTAAAAGCATTTAGCACTGTCCTGAGTATAGAGTAAAGCTTGATAAATGTGGCATTTATCATTTCAAAATTCAGAAGTGATTGCTCCAGGCCTTTACCCTTGAACCTGACACTTCTATTTATGTAGAGCTTCATGACCTCTTGTTGAGTAGGAGCTCTTCTGGACACATTCTTCAGGCCTGTTTCCTCCCATCTCCTGCCTTTTGCTCCAAAATAGGGTGAACTTATAGCTGACAGACTAATAACCAGTTGCCTTCATCTTGGCCTTTTTTGTCTGGTGAATGACTGGCCATTAATGAGCTGTGAATCTCTCCCAGCAAGTCCTGTAGAGCCCATGTGGGAACTTTCCTGATTAAAAACGAAGGACAGCAGAGCTGGAAAGAGAGTAGCCAGAGCTCCTTTTTCCTTCCCTCTCTATCCTTCTCAGCATTGAGATTGTGACTGCAGTTTTCCACCTCCTAGTAACCAGCACCTGCCCTTCTAGGAAAGAGGTCTCCGGGTACAGAGTACTTCAGCACCCAGGGCTCTGCTGGTCTTCAGCGCTCCTGCTGCTCCCCAGGTGGTTTTTTATTTTGCTTTTATTCTGGTTTTAGTGTGGCTAGCTATATCATAAACTCTTCCCAAAAGTTTCTTGTTGCTGACCCTTTCTTGTCTTGCCAACATCATACCCCAACTATACAGGAAGGAGGGAAAACTTTATGCACATTTATGCAACCTTTGTTTCTGGAAAGGGCAGCCAATATAAAGAATTTGCAGAAGTTGGGATGATTTGGGGATCTTCAGAAGCATCCTCATCAACATATCTGATTCCATGAAAGAGTCAAGATCTTCAAGGCGGGTGTTGGGACGGTCACATATAACCTCTGCATGCACAGAAAGGAATGAGCTTGAATGAGGACAGTCTAGCTTCTTGTTGAGGCTGCTGCCTCCCCTCTTCTGGCATTTTTCTGCAGACAAGGACTACTGAATTAATTACTTTGGAAGTCTAGGAAAATAGTACTTTAAGTATTTTAAAGAAGTTTGAAATGGAACATGTGTCTCTAGATGAGAATGAAAAAGCTCCAGTGAAGTTTTATCAGTAATTAAGATTTTTTTTTTAAATGTGGCTCTGGCTAAAATGTATACAAGGGTGCATGAGTGGCTCAGATGATTAAGTATCCAATTCTTGATTTTGGCTCAGGTCATGATCTCATGGTTGTGAGATTGAGCCCCATGTTGCGCTCTGCGCTGGGCATGGAGCCTGCTTAAGATTCTTTCTCCTATCCCTCTGTTCCTCCTACCTACTCACTCATGTGCATACATGCTCTCTCTCAAAAATAGTAAATAAAATGCATATAGATAATAAAATGAAGTGCTATGCATAATATTAATGTTGTTATTCTAACATCAGCTCCTTCAATTTGCCTATTTTATGTCAATTTGAATCATGTACCAAATTATTCAATAAAGTGGAGAACGTTTTATAGGTATGTACAAATATAAATACATAAATTTTGTTTAAATATTGTATACATAGATATATGTGTATATACATTATTTTATAAGAACAGAAGTAAAAGACCTGAGGGAACAGTGAGCATAGCAACCACAAGATTTGGATCCTATGAATCTTCGGGATCTCAGCCTTTGTTAAGTAATAAAATTGAGTGGGAAATGCATGCATAATTTCAAGCACTTGTGTGACATAAATGATTTTTTTTTTTTGCTCTATGTGCAAATCAAAGGAAGTGAAAGCCTAATAACTGACCCCAAACAATGAATTTCCTATACACTGTTCTTAAAATAGCTGAACTGTGATTTAGATTTAATTTTTGAAAATGCCTATAATTAATTCTTGAGGTAAGGTCAAAAATATGCATCATTGCTGCTTAATGACTAAAAAATAAAACCCACCTCTTTTATTTAAAAAAACAAACAAACAAAAAAAAGTGAAAGACTCCCGTCTTGCTGGTATTTGAATCTTTAGAATGCTGCATAAATGGAACAGGCTTACAGAGCAAATTCCAGACCAATATTATCCATTTGTCAGCAAGAAGAGTTGAGTAACAAGCTTGGTAAACGCTTTAAGATATTAAATAAAATATGTGAGAACAAAGGAATGACTCATTCTGACTGAGAGGACCTTCCCTCCTCTCAAAGGTTGGAACATTTAAATAAGGCAGTGGAATGAGTAAGACTTCAACTGTGAAGGAGTAAAAGGGCATTTTGGCAGCTGTGGAAGAGTCCTCCATTGTTGTTTGCGCTTCTCTTCTTGTGGATCCTGGCAGCTTCTGGGCTAGTTTAACACGGCTCCAGCTCCACTCCATCCCTCCAGCAGGCATCTTGGAAGGAACTCTGTCACCATGGCATAATTGCAGAATCCAACTATAACTCAGTGTTCTGATTATGCTGGTTGAAGGCCATCTTGGATGAAGTGGAGGGAGATTGTTTCCCAAGGAAAAAAGTGTGTTCTGTTACTAGAAAAGTGAGGACATGGATGCTGGGCAGCAAAACCCAGCTTGCTACAGAGGCTTGGTTCAAAGGTCTCTTTGTCTTGGGTCTTTCCAGTAATCATCCATTTGTCACTCTTTCTCTTTGTTTGCTAATACTCACTGATCAAAGTATCCTTTAAATACATTCCTCCCCCCACTAGACTATAAGCTCCTTGAAATCAGGATGCATTTATTTAGTTTATTAGTATTAACATTCTTTTTGTACCAAGAAAAGGTACAACACTTCATTTCTGTAAAGAGATTTACATTTTAGACCTAGCTTGATTTTTTTTTTAATGTGGAGTAATTATGTGCACTTCCTTGTTTTGAATTTTTTAGAAGCAAGCTTTCATGTTATTACTATGTGCCTTTATTATTATTATTTTTTAATATTTTATTTATTTATTCATGAGAGAGAGAGAAGAGAGAGGCAGAGACACAGGCAGAGGGAGAAGCAGGCTCCACGCAGGGAGCCTGACATGGGACTCGATCCCAGGTCTCCAGGACCACGCCCTGGGCTGCAGGCGGCGCTAAGCCACTGCACCACCGGGGCTGCCCACTATGTGCCTTTAAACATGTAAAGGAAGCTAATCAACTGTGGAAGCTTCTACTAAATAAATGTACAGAAACAGAAGAGAGGTGATGGGTTTTTATTTTACCTTTGTTGTGTCAGAAAATTTATAACAAACAACATGTGAATGTGGTATTCTCATTTAAATAACAACAGCCCAGGGACACCTGGGTGGCTCAGTGGGTTGAGATCGGACTCTTGATCTCAGCTCAGTTAATGATTTTGGGGTCCTGGTATTGAGCCTCATGTTCGACTCTGTGCTGAGTGTGGAGCCTGCTTGGGATTCTCTCTCTCCCTCACTCTCTGCCCCTCCCCTTGCTAATGCTCTCTCTTACTTTCAATCTCTCCTAAAAATTAAAAAAAAAAAAATTTTTTTTGAAACGATTTTTTTAAAAGAGCAAGAGCACACGTGCAAGCACATGGAGAGGGAGAAGCAGACTCCCCACTGACCCTGGAATTATGACCTGAGCCAAAGACAGAAGTTTAGCCAACTGAACCACCCAGGCACACCCCCGCAAAGACAATTAAAGAAAAATAAATAACAATAGCTCATGAAAATTATTCAAGAGAAAGTGAATTCAGAAGGTTGAATTCATTAGCATCATCAACCTACACATACGTATATGCTGTGTAAATTTTTTTTTTTTTTTTTTTTTTTTTTTTTTTTTTACAGATCAGGACATTTGCTTTCCTTCTGTGTACCAGTTGAGGCATAGAATTAATCCATATCAACTTTAGGGTGGGAATAGTTTTTCAAGAGGCTTGGTCTTTATATACAACAAAGCACTACTTTGTGAAAGAAAGAGGATGACTGTGCTGGTATCTGAGAAGTCAGCAGACTACTGAGAGCCTATCTGCAAATATGTTGGATGCCCCTCTGGAGGTTCAGGAATGAGGCGGAGAGAGAGGGGCTGCCTGGTTACTGACAGCAGGTATCAAGCAAGGCTTCCAGGCATCAGGGAGTAAAATCTTAAGTATTCCATGGGAGTCTGTGACATGGGCACTGCACATAGTACTGGGGTTTTTGAGTTTTTACACTAGGAATGATGGGAAGAGCGCAGAGCCAAGGTTGTACAGCTGGGTGGATTGAGGTGCATTCCGGAGAACAGGCACCCCTGAAGGAAGGTGAGACATGACCAAAGTCCTGGACTGAATCATCTGTGCAGAGTGTAGAGCCAGAACAAGGAAAGGGGCTGAGGACTGAGCCCTGAAGAATTCCAGCAGTAATGGACGGAGGGAGGAGGGTGAGGAAGGAGTGGCATGGAGGCTGGGGAGAAACAGAGGGGTGTGGAGTAAAAGCCAAGGTGGAGCAGAGTCAGGAAGGAGGTAAGTGGACAAATGCTGGCAGAGGTCCTGTGAAGTGAGACTAAAACATGCCCATGGGATTTGGCTGTGTGCAGGTTGCTGGCGATTGGGAGCCTCTGTGGAGCAAGGTGGAAGATGCCACATTAGGGCTGGCGGGGAGAGGGACACAGTGAATGAAGACAGTCTGCTAGGAATGTTGGCCGTGAAGAGAGAGAAAATGAGGAAGATTAAGTGGGGTTTGTAGAGACATTTTATTTCTGAAGTGGGAAATACTTGAGAAATATGTAAATGCCCTAGCAAATGATCTCATAAAGAAGTAAAGATGGATAAAGTACTGACAAGGCAGGAGGGACGTGGGGTATAGACTAGCACAGCCAGGGACACTGCCCCTGTAGTTACAGGGAGGAAGGTACCAGGAATAGGTATGCCTGTAGATTCTGGGGAGTCATAGTCTCCCAGTGAGCATGGATCCACCCGGACTTGAAAACTTGCAGTAGTAGATGCATTTCTGTATTAGCCAGTTCAGTGTTTCTCAGCTCTTTTTTCATTATAAGCATTTATTAGTTAATTCAAAATCTTTTAATTTCACCCTAATGAAATAAATACTAAGGAATAAAATTTTGTCATGTAGGGTTGAACTTTGGGAGCCACAAATCATTGTAATATTCTTTTGCCCCTGTAATAATGTGCTATAACAAAATGCCACAGACAGGTTGCTTAAATAACAGGAATCTGTTTTCTCATTGTTCTGGAGGCTAGAGGTCCAAGATCAAGTTGTCAGATGATTTGATTGCTCCTGCGGCCTTTCTCCTTGGCCTGCAGATGGCATCTTCTGGCTGTGTCCTTATATGGCCTGTCCTCTGTGCATGCACACACCTGGTGCCTCTTGTTGTGTTTCCAAATTTCTTCTTCTTGTAAGAATACCATTCAGATTCAACTAAGGCCTACCTGTATGACCTCGTTTGACTTGAACTGCCTCTTTAAAGGCCCTGTCTCCAAATAGAGTCATATTTGAAGTACTAGGGTTTAGAGCTAAATCATATGAATTTGTGGAGCAGGACACAAATCAGTCCATAACTATCCCCTCCTTGGGGACACTGTCACCCCTTTTGAGAATGCATAGAATCTTTATCCTAATTGATAATGATTATTCTGGATTTTGCTGACTGGATTGAGTAATGGAGATAAAAAGTTGCATTTCTTTATTGAGCACCTAATATGTGTCAGGCATCATGCCAGTCCCTAGGAATATAAATTATCTTCAGGGAACTTTCAGACACACAAACTAAAATACTATAATATGATAGATAGGCTTCTGAGATGTTAAATAAGTATTTGTTGAATGAATAATCAGAATGCTAGTGACTAATTTTTCTGAAAGAAAAAAGGAAGGATTTCATAGCAAAGGTGACATTTGAGGGGGATCTTGTAGAATGAGTTGGATTTTTGAATATAGAAAGTGGCATTCTGGAGTGCCTGGCTGGCTCGGTCAAGTGTCTGTCTGCCTTCGGCTCAGGTCATGATCTCAGGCTCTTAGGATGGAGCCCAACATCTGGCTCCCTGCTCAGCGGGAAGTCTGCCTCTCCCTCTCCCTCTGCCCCTCCCCACTGCTCATGCTCTCTCATTTTCTCTCTCTCAAATAAATAATACAATCTTTAAAAATCTATGTTCAATATTCTAGCACTTGTTGATTGGGAGGCCCTGAGGATGAACTTTAAAAAATGACATTTCAAAAGAATAGCTGAATCAGGGGGATCCCTGGGTGGTTCAGCGGTTTAGCACCTGCCTTTGGTCCAGGGAGTGATCCTGGAGTCCCGGGATCGAGTCCCGCATCGGGCTCCCGGCATGGAGCTTGCTTCTCCCTCCTCCTGTGTCTCTGCCTCTCTCTCTCTCTCTCTCTCTCTCTCTATCATAAATAAATAAATCTTTAAAAACAAAACAAAACAAAACACCCAAGAGAATAGCTGAATCAGTGGGTGGCATGAAGGAGTGAAAGTGCATGGCTTATTGAAAGAGAGTTGTGAATACCACGGTGTATGGAAACCTTAGGGTTATAAGGGAAAAAATGTTGAGATGTGTAGCTCAATTCTGCAGGGAATTCAATGAAATTTGGCTAAGGGATTTGACTTATTTTTTGAGCACTGAGGAACTAACGGTATAGCAGGAAAGAAGCCATGTAAAATGCTTAGATTGTGCTCTCTAGAATGATACCATGTCAAAGGAATTACCATTCATGTCCAGGTATAGACTAACATGAGAGCGGTTGATGTGGAGATTCCAGTCTTCTCAGATGATCCCTGGGGCAGCAGAAGAGAGGCCCTCCTGCATAAATCCCACCAACTGTTACGTCCATGCACATACACAATCCAAGTGGAGACTAAGAAACATACATATGTGTGTCTGCTGTACCACCAGATGCAGTAGGATCTGGAATTTCCCTAAGGTGGCTTCTCTTGTATATCTGCCACTTTTAGGAGCCTAATACTCATCTCTTATCACCTTGGAATCTGATAGAGTCACGTCACCTGGGAGGCATGAACCAGTGGAGTGCACACTTCCGGCTTGTGTGCACTGACGTTTGTTGGGAGGGGTGTTGTGAGTAGATGAGAGTGTGGGATTTTTGTATGTGCAGGCATAGCTATGATCAACGATAGCACTCCAGAATAGAGCTTTCATGGTAGGGAGTAATACACTAAGTTAAAATCTTCACTGAAGAAAGGGAACCTTTTTCCGATTTGTGCAAAGATAAATCAGGTGTGACAGTGAAAGTGATAGCGATCAAGAAAGAATAGAAGAATGATCCTGGTGCCAAAGTGGAGTTTGAATTAGATTAGGAATTGAGACTGATGGAGAGTGGTGGCCAAGAGAGGAACATGTTTGTTTCTTCACTAGACAGGGTAGGAACCCCTGGGCATGAGACGCAGAGAGAGAGGAGTGGTTTGGCATATGAAAGATAGTAAACCAAGTGTGATTTCCTTTTTCCTTCCTTATTTCAGACCCTCTCTGATCATCTGGCATGCTTAAAGAATGGTATTTTCCCCCGATAACTGTATTCACTGTTCTGCAGCTTTTAAGATTATCTACGTTCAATATTCTAGCACCTGTTGATTGGGAGGCCCTGAGGATGAACTTCATCCAGGTATTTTAGGATTCTTGATATTCCTGGGTAATTAAAAACCTAGAACTCGAGGAGGTTAGTTTGCTCAGGCTTCTGCAGGGATCTTGTAAGGCTGAGGAAATGGTTGTATTAAAGAACTAAATGACTTACTTCATAGTGGATTAGGATAGAGCCAAGATTGATGTTCCTTTCTGTGTTCAGAGACCCCAAGGTTGAAGCTGGACAAGGTACTGTTAGGCATACTGTCCCTTCCAACTGGAAAATTCATTCTTCCTGGACTCATTTCTGAGAGAAGGAAAAAGAAGGGAAACATTTGTGCTATGTAGTCATAGATGGGAGGACGCTTAGAAATCCTCTACTGAGCTGTTTTCATTTTATTGATGAGCTATTGGAGTCCCAGGAGAGGCTTTGATTAACATAGCTGAAATAACATAGCTCTTTGGTGTCAAGACTCCTGACTCCAAATTCATTAGTTTAAAAAAAAAAAATTATAGCCACCCATTTGAGTTTAAAAAACAAACATACAGAAACTTACTAAGCTAGTTAAAACCATTTACATTAAAAGGAAATGAGAAAAGGGAGGGAAGCAATCTTTAGGTAAAACTTCTGATTGCTTTGTAAGAGCTTTAAATTAAATAGGTTGTGAACAGGGGCTGTAAAAATCAGTGACTGGGGTTGTAGAGAAGTTAGTTGAGGAGCAAATGGGGAAGTTTCCCTTTTGTGATGTAAATCAGTATAGAAGTGCCTAGATGTAGGCTATCTTTGAACTCATAAGGGTCTTGTAAAACAGTAATAAATGTGCTTTCTATTTGCAGTTTCAACTAACCTCTATAAATTAGAAAAATTAATGGATGCTGGTGAATCTGAAGCCTGGAGAGCCACTTGATAGGTCTTCCCTCAAGAGCTAGATATCAGTCTGTGCTTGTGTTTTCAAAGGGTAATATATCTAGGATGTGCATTAACAAAGAAACAAAATATAAATATTTTAGTTCCCAGAGGTCTAAGATCTTTTCCACTTCTTCGGATTATATCAGATAATTTATAAGATGTGAAACTGATAAAAGACAATGTAACGCCCCATAATTCAGTACAATAACTCACCAAAGATCTCTGGAATCAGTTTGGTTTTCTAATATATTAACAGTTTGTGAGGAAAGGAAGGAAACCAGATCACATACATTTGAAAGTATGCACAGATGCGCCCAGCATCCACAGAGAGGTGCTTCCATTTGTAAGTATTTTATTCCTTTGGCAAATTACAAAGGGCTGTCAAAATGGGAGATGAGAGACTTTGATTTGTGAAATTGTTATTTTAGAGCTGAATTGTCTAGGGAACTTAAATTTAAAAGGAAATACTAAGATATTACATCTGACTCTTTATCTCTTGTGGGGTGATACCTCGAGTTTGCATCCTGTATATTGCAGAAACTCATGCTGTATGTCTTCTCTGACTCAGTAAAGCTTCAGCAAAGCATATTTTTCCTTTTTTTCTTACTGTCACCACCTTCCTGACTTCCTTACTGTCACCACCTTCTGTTTATTATTTTTGATTTGTTAAAATACATGAACAGAGAATTATTAGGGAGCAGCTCTAGACTTTTTTTTTAAAGGATGGGGTTCAGGGCTAGTCTAAATCTATTAATTAGTGCTATCCTCCATATGTATTTGTATGGCCCTCTTCCTAAAATTTCAGGCCCATATTATGGAAGATTTGAATGTTAATTTTAGTTAACATGGTAGATATCTAGATATCAAAGTATTTTAGTTGGTATCATTTCAAATCAAATGCACAGACAATTTTTAAAACTTGCTGAGCTTTTTTTCCAAAGGGCTATTATTTTAAAGGCTTCCTTTGCTGTAAATAATCTTAAACATTTCTTTTAAATTTATATTCTTTTTTTTTTAAGATTTTATTTATTCATTTATGAGAGACCCCAGGGAGGGGGAGAGAGAGGCAGAGACACAGGCAGAGGGAGAAGCAGGCTCCACACAGGGACCCTGACGTGGGACTTGATCCTGGGTCTCCAGGATCACGGCCCGAGCCAAAGGCAGAAGCTTAACCGCTCAGCCACCCAGGCATCCCTTAAATTTATATTCAATTGAATGAATATATACTGTATTATTTGTTTCAGAGGTGGAATTCAGTGATTCATCAGTTGCATTCAACAGCCAGTATATCTTAATTCCTAGGGTATTGATAGAAGTTTAACCCGGAAGTAACTGTAGCACAAAGGGCAGTAACTCAGACCCAAATTCAGAAAAAAAAAATATTTTTTCACCCCTGTATTTTGCCTCCGGGTCTCGTCATTCTTCAGCTTAGTATTTATTATGACAGAATTGTCTGAGTACTGAGAATGCACTATGGCTGTGTGACACATCTTCCTTTCTTGCAACATTGGCAAAATGACAATTGTTGAATCATTCTGCAGGGCAGTCACCTCCTCAAATGGAGTCCTGTCTTTTGAAAGCAACCATTTCATCATTAATTTCCTCATTTATTCAATAACGGCCAAGTCATATGCTAGTTCAGAGCCCAGGATCCAGCTTACTCCTTAGCCCTGTTTGGTGTGACTGGACCATGTAACTTAATTTCTCTGAGATCCTTTCCTTATCTATAGAGTACGGAGGGTTACAGTGCCTACCTTTCAGGGTGGTTGTGAGGATTAAATAAGAGAACATTCAGCAAGACTTCTCTCTGGCTGTACATAGTCAGAACTCAGTAAACAGAAGTTATTACTAAATACTGATGAGAGAAAAAAATTCTCTAAAGGCCTGAGATAAAATGAAAGCCGTTTTAGATTTATTTCTAAGTCAGCATAACTGTACATAAACTTTGCTTAAATCCAAATCCTGATTTATGGCCCACCAAGCATACATTGTGCACTTGCTTTGTAAATGAGGAGCCTAAAAGAAAACCATCTTGTCCTTAAGATCAGTGCTTCTACTCCCTGCTTTTCTTGACGTTAAAACTTGTGCTTCCTACCCATATGCTAATCTATAATCTTTTAAGCTTTTACAAGATGTAAAAAAGCATATAACCCGGTGAAAACTGTTTCTTCTCCAGAACACTTTCATCACTGTGTTTCCTGGGCCACTGTCCTAACTTGGGCTCAAATAAAACACTCTTAGTTTTAAAGACTCAAAAAGGTTTATTCATTTTGTGTTAATAATACTACCTAAAAAAGCAAAACATTGTGTACGCAGGCTCAAGAAGATTATATAGTTGACCCTCGAACACCACAGCGATTAGGGGCACTGCTCCTCCCACAACCTCGGAGTTGAACATCTTTGTATAATTTTTGACTCTCCAAAAAATTAACTGCTCATAGCCTACTATTGACCAAAGCCTTATAACATAAATAGCCAGTTAACACTCACGTTGTCTACGTGTTAATACTGTATTCTTACAATAAAGAAAGCTAGAGAAATAATGTTACTAAGAAAATCATAAGGAAAATACATTCATAGTACTATGCTGTTAAAACTCCACTCCAGTGGACCCACGTAGTTCAAACCCATATGGTTCACAGATCAACTTGAATGTGTTTGAGGCACAAATTAAAATACCTTATTTAGTTTGTGTGCAGTTTTTCTGTTTTTAAAATGTCCTGGCTTGCACTCCCACTTGAACGTTATCATAGTAAAAGAATGAATATCCATGACTAAGGTGAGGGATTGCCATAGTTCTCATGGATCTTGGGAAGTTGAGTATTTAAAAAACTTTTTCTCGACTTTCCATAGTTAAAGACAGTATGAAACTATTAAGCCACCGTTGTTGTACTTATTCTGACATGACATCATGGCTTTTATATCCTTAAAGATAAAGGTAACCTTCAGTTTTGCCTTGGAAATTAGAGTATGATGTCTGTTCTCTAAGACAGTGGCTATTAACCCCAGATGCATATTAGGATCACCTGGGTTAGATCTTGAATGCTACCAATGAGATACAGATGCCTGACCCCACACCCTAGAGAGCCTGATTAAACGGTCTGGTGCAGGAGACTGTGGCACCAGCATTTTACTTTATTTTATTTCTATTTATTTTTTTAACGATTATTTATTTATTTGAGAGATAGAGTATGAGCAGAGGGGAAGGAGCAGAAGATCAAGGAGAAGCAGACTCCTCGCTGAGCAGGGAGCCTCATATTGGGTTTGATCCCAGGACTCTGAGATTATGACCTGTGCTAATGGCAGATGCTTAACCAAATGAGCCACCCAGGCGTCCTAGGCACTAGTATTTAAAAAATATGCAGCTATGGTAGAAGCCACTGTGAGGAATGCTCTTTCTAGTGACCCCCAATCCCCCCCGCCCCTAAATTAAAAGCCTAACTCACAGCAGATTGCAGCAGATTTACAGTCATTAATTAAAAGACAATAAGAGTGCATATAGTTTAAAAGCCTTCAGATCTCCTCATACCATGTGTAGATTAACCATAACATGCCTCTTTGGGTGGTAATGATTTATTTTGAGTTTCAATTACATTATGTAGGAGGAACCAAAATTCCCTTCTTGTCACTCTGAGATCCTACAGTTAAAGATTTTGCTCATACTGCTTTCTGAAAACACTTGTTTGGTTTACATGAGTAATCTCTGATTTTGGAGACAAGAAATGGGTTCAGTCATCCTAAAACACATTTTTAACCTTTAGGAACAATTCCCCAAGGGTATGAATATTCCTTCTGTCTCTAATGATGGAATATACTTTCAGTAACTTTGAAAACTTCTTTGTTTAAAGACACTTGACTTTTAACAACTGTGGGTTATGGAGTTTTGTAATTAAAGGGGAGTCATTGAGCTGTGAGTGTTTAATTCTGTGGTTTCTTCTGATCTTTGTCTGCCTTTAAGAGCGTTTACACTATTTCTGTTCTATAGGCTTAGCAGCTGTTCGAAATACCATGGATATTTGCTGAAATTAGGTGGCAATTTTATATACAATCACTGCTGATTGGATTGCCCAGGGTGGAGGTTTTTTTTTTTTTTTTTAATTTGTCTTCCCACATAAAGGTGGGTGGATTGGGGATTGCTCCATATTGCTAGCAATTGTTTTTAGATGGGTGGCATGTTTGCTGCAGTTGTTGCCATAAACAGCTGCACGCTGTGTATTAGTTTGAACACATGGTAAACATTTTATGGCTGAAATAATGAACGTGGCTTAAAGAAGAGAACCTATCTCAAGACATAAATTGACCTGTAAAAATATGAGAGGAAACCTTGAACCTTAGGATTTTGTATCTGAGTCTCTTGTTTAGAACCAACAGAGGGGGATCCCTGGGTGGCGCAGTGGTTTAGCGCCTGCCTTTGGCCCAGGGCGCGATCCTGGAGACCCGGGAACGAATCCCACGTCGGGCTCCCGGTGCATGGAGCCTGCTTCTCCCTCTGCCTGTGTCTCTGCCTCTCTCTCTCTCTCTCTCTCTCTCTCTCACACTGTGTGCCTATCATAAATTAAAACAAAACAAAACAAAACAAAACAAAAAACCAACAGAGGGCTGCCTGAATCCTTTGGTTACATTTACAATATGATCTACATTAATATTAACTGGCTCACCCAGTGTTTGAGTCTGGATTCTAATCAATGCAGAGTTTAGATGCCAATACCAACACAATATTTGTTTAAAAATTTCACCAAATAATAAAAAAAAAAATCTCACCAAATCTTCACCACTTGTTCCTCACATTCTTATTTGCTTGTGAAATGGGATGTTTTCCTGGTATTTTATCTCCAAAGGGGTGAAGAAGGTCTGAGTGCCAACTTGTGTGAAGAGTAAACATTTTCTATTTTTCTTTGTGTGACAAATGACTACCCAAGATGCAAATGTTAATGCATATTTTAACTGAGTTTGTAATTAGAGCACCGCTCCAAGCAGTGATTAAAAGTCCTGTCTGCTCATGCAATCTTTGTTCACTGTCAAGAAGAGGTGGGCTCTTGCTGAGCTGATTGCTGGTCCTTTTCTGATTAGGAGACAACCCTCAAAAAGCAGTGCTGCTGACTTTTTTTCAGATCCCCCTGAATGGCAGGGAGCTTTGCCTCCTTTTCAGAGTTCTTCCCCGTCAGAGGAATAAATGGTGGGCGGAACACTGCCTAATGATGACTATGATCATGTAAAATAGCCTCTGATTAAAGAGTAGCTCTGTGGGCCTGACTGGGTACATTATTCTCTTGGGAGGCACATTACTGGGGTGGGGTTGAGGGAATTCTCTTTCATATTCTGGAGATAAATTACACTCATCAGAGGACCATCATTTAGGATGTGCTTTTCTCATTTCAAGGGAAAAATGCCCCCAAATTATCTATTTCACCTGGAGGGAAGAGAGGCATCAGGCCTACAGACAACAGCTCTTTGGGCCTTTGCAGGAGTTATATCCTTGGCTTATGAAGGGCAAACTCTCTTTGTGGCTATGCAAGTCACTACTGAAGAGACTCCATTTATGTATTTAATATTCACGCAAGGTTTCCTATAAAGTTACAGAAGAAAGTAGCTGGCATCTGCCTTCTGACCTTGCACCAGGTTGCTAGTTATTTGTCAGCCAAATGAGACTACATACTTCACTTAATACCTCACAGAATTTAACTTCTGAGACTTGTATCTAATAGTTGAGTGGTAAAGCTAGAAAAGCTTTATAGCTTGTGGTTTCCTCATCCTGTCTCAAAAAAAGGAAGGAGCTGTATTTCTGTGTGGTGTTGCCATTAGATTGTTAGTCAACCAGGACAGGAACCAAGATCCGTGCTTCTGTATGTGTGGTTATTGGAGTCCTAAGACTGTCATGGTTTTCCATTAATACTCATAGGTTAATAACTTTGCACCGAGTTGGCAATGGCACTTAGCACATGCTCTTCATGTAATCAGTTGGTGCTCTAGAACTGTCTACCAAACATTTCTGACTGATCATTTATAGATTTTAGCTTATTCTTTTGAGCTGATTACCAAGCTGAACTATTTCAGTTTCCCCAAGGTGATGTTGCTTCTGAAGGTCAAAGAGAGGTGATCTGCTTTGATCTGGAGATGTAATGTTTAAAAGATGTTATGAGGAGGAAGGCCCTGTGAACATCCTAGGGTTCAGTAAGAGCATGCTCTGTCATCACTATACAAAGGATGTGGGAGGGTCCTTCTCTGCAAGTTGCTGTGTTTGTGCTGGTCAGATTCCACACATTTTATTGTTCTTTGCTTTTTGGCTTAAGACAAAGACTCTTGGCTCCCAGTGCCCTCTTACCTAGACCCTTCCCAAGAAGGAAGAGGGTGGTCCAAGAGTACTAACTCTGATTGAAGAAACTGCTCAGCTGACATAAGTAGGACCTTTCCTTTTGGAAAACTATTAAAATATTTATTTCCAACATAAAAATTCTAAAAATCCCTGAATAAGACTGGAGAACTATCATTCATTGAGGGATGTGAGTAGAGTTGTCAGATTTAGAAAAGAAAATTGTGTGGGGCATACTTTTGCTAAAAAATGATTTGTTGCTTATCTGAAATTCAAATTTAACTAGATGTCTTGTATTTTTATATGGCAACCTTTGATGCAGGTAATGTTAGAAGAAAAGAAAAAAATTAGAGAAAAGAAACATCCCTGCTGATATTTGGATTGGGGAAAGCAGGAAATCATTGTTTTCTGACAACTGCAACTGAGAGAACATTGACCTTGGTTCAGTTTACAAGAAACTAGAAGTTTTTCAAAGTTAGTTCAGAAGCAATGAGAAGGTAATGGTCTGTGGAAAATACATAGACAGAAGGAGTAGCATGGTTCATGGAAGACTAAGGTGTTCTCTCTCATATCGGGAAATGAAAAGTAGTATATGACAGTGGAAAAGTTCTTTATAGATTACTTGGTCTGATAACTTCTTTTCCCCTAGAAGGAAATTGGAGCTGAAATATTAAGAGACTTAAATTACCTGACCACATTGACCACATTTTCATCATCATTTAGAGGTAGAACCATGGTCTCTGACCCTTCCTTTCTGAAAACCTGTACTATAGGCTTTGACATACCATAAGTTTAGAATTAATCAAGTAAAATCACATACTTTTGATGATGGAGACATCTAAAGATCACTTTTCTTGAGTAAAAGTGATTATTACAGAAATTGAAACAGCAGTTACCAAAAACCCTTTTCACTTTCAGTTGCTGCAGTTTCCCTTCTACAGTGGCTAGATTCACAATGTCTTCAGCATATATTTCTGACTCATTGCGGTTTCTATAGGTAGCATCCTGGTTTATCTAACTATAAACTAAGGGAATTTGGGTTTAATTTAATGACTTCAGTGGTAATTTCCAAGTCTAAGACTCAGGTATCTGAATTGTCTGAATCCCTCTTAAAGAATTTACAGTCTTGTTGGTATGACATACCTATATAAAATAGAGATCATCTTAGAATGGGTCAAAAATTAATTTTAGTGAAGTTAAATTAAAATGTAATATGTTTGATGTGGAAAGCCAATGTTACCGGGGATAAAGAAAGAGATAGCAGTATTGAACTAGAGTGAATCTTCCTAAAAATATAAGTTGCCCTCAACCTTGAGAGCACAGAAAAGTTTGAGGGCTGGGGCTGTGGAGGTGGGAGGTAGGAAAAACATACGAACAAGGTACAGAAGTAAAAATGATTATGGAATGCTCTAGAAGACCAAACATTGGCTATAGCATACAATTCGTGCTTGGAAGTAGTGTCAGATAGCACTACCACAGCCTCCATTGTCCTGCCTCTTCTTGCCCTCAGTTCTTTTACAATCGGAATTGAACCCCTCACTCTGGCTAGTCTGGCCTGCTCATTCCACCTCCTCTCTAAGAAAGCTTTTTCAGAGCCCTCTAGGCCGTTCTCTGATCTGACTGGATAGGAGATAAATTGGCAAATGAGTCCATTTTTGTAATAGGTCCAGAATATGGCTCTATATTACTAAATTATTTCACTTCTCACAGGCATGTATCTTATCTCTTAAAGAGATGCCCGTTCCTTTATTACTTTTACTTGTCATTCCTTCAATACCCAGTCTTGTGCCTTGTAGATGGGAAGTATTCAGTAATACAGTGTGTTCCGAATTGTTTTATCCTGTATTCTTGAAGACCTGCCTCGACTTAACAGTAGGAAAGAAATGTGAATGCTCTTTGATGAAAGAGACTTTCTCTTTTCTGTTTTTTATTTAAATCCCCTTTGTGCTTGATGCAGTGCCAGGACCACGTAGCTCAGGGAATATATGTGTGGAAACATGCTCCTGTATACTGGAAGGAATCTACAGATCACATACTCCAAGCCCCTAGTTTTATGAGAAAAACCACTAAGACCCAGAATGGTTAACACACTTCTTGAGGTTAACAAAAATATTTTAGGTGTTAGAATCTAGGTCTCCTCTCTCTAGCACATGCTCTTTTAATGATGCCTTCTTCTTTCTTGTCTTTGTTTGACAGTACAAGAAAAATTAGCTGGATTCAGGTTGTTCAATCATTGGTCTCTTGATGGCATGCCTCTCTCCTTTTCCTGTTATAGGAATAAAGTAGGAGTAGTTCCTTGGAGTAAGGGGATCTGGCTTCTTCCAAATCCTGCCACTGCATTTGTGCCTTAGAGAATTCACTTATCAGCTTCTGTTTCCACATCTGTAAAATGGAGGTGGGCTTGGGATTCAGCACCACATAAATGCCAGGTCCCTTGTAGTTATATTAATTCAGCAATAGTCTTGGATTATGTTGACTTTTGAGTATTTAAGAATGTTCTGTCCTCTTCCTTACCGCTTACACAGTGTTTCCACAGTATTGGCCCCACATAGAAGAGTGTAATCATGTGTGGGAGTAAGGAGAAGAAGAAGAAATTGGAGAGATGGATCTGAGCTATATCAGATGTAACAGACCTGGTGGTTTCCACTTGTCCTTCATTCTCTAGGTAGCACAGGGTGGAAAAAAACCCAATCATCTCAAAAGGATGACTGTGGACTTTGGGACATTAAGAATATTTTTGGTGCCTGATGCCCTATCTTCAGTTCCTCTTTTGTTGTGATCCATTTTGTTTGGTGTGTCAATGTCTGTGAAGCAGGATAATACAAAGAACAAAAAGACAGGTTCTTCCAGAGTCACCAGTGATGGAACAAAGGTTCTGAGGCATTGTGTGAGGAAAACACAGTCTTTCCCCCTGGTGAGGGAAAGAAGTGTGCCCTCTTCACCTCTTCTGAAGTGCTGAGCCTGCCCAGAAGGACATGTTTTTTCTAGAAAAGCCTATACTTTTGGCAGCCGAACTGAAATAGAAAAATTGAGCTTGACCTATTTCCATAGCAGTGTGAGTCTTGCATTGTCCTCTCAGGCAGTATGAAAATCCTTGAAGTGGGAAACTGACAGCAGCAATCAGACACTTGCATTGAGGGAAACATCATGAATTTTAATAGGGGTGCTGCTTCTGGATGAGGTCGGGAGGGGAAAGAGAGCCAAGCCAATTCAAACAAAAGGAGCAGAAGGGGGTTTGCTACATATACAGCTCATGGCAGTGATGAGAGTAATATTCAAATTATTTATCCCACAATGATGTTGATGATTTAAGAGGGAAGGGTTGCTGAACTCTTGTGAAGTGGAAAGGGTTATGAATCTTCCATGATTATTAATCCCACTGTACTGAAGGCAAGGAAGGCGGGTATATCAAAACGTGACTTGTTAGCAGTAGCAGTCCTCAAACACTGCACCTCAGCTGTACCCGGGAAACGAGCTCCAGGAATCACAGGCACCACTACACAGATTAGTGTTTCCCCCATGGACACACCAGATAAGCACAGACATGCATGCACACCCACAGAGCCAGTTTCAGGACGTCCTTCCTACCAGTCCTTGTTGTGCATGGCATTTCCCCTTCTGAGTAGCCTTCAGCATCCTGTTTGTCCTGGGGTTGGAAGGATTGGAATTGGTTCCCGTTGTCAGTGTTCTTCATGAAAAGTTTGCTTGTGGCCTAGATATCCCCAGGGTGGTTTCTCAAGGGCTGAGGAATGTGGAAATGGTGCTGCTGCTGCTGCTAGAACACAGTCCCCTTCCCCTTTAACTGTGCCTGCCGTGCCGCACCCAGACCCACTCGTGTTTGTTCGAAGCTGAGGACCGCTTTTATGAATTAATGCAGCCGTGAGCCACTTTGCTTCTATTTGTTTATATGGCCATGGTTCATTTTAGAAGGGGGACCTGAGTCCTTAGAATAGAAAAACCTAATCATTTCAGAACCCCCTTCTTCTGGATAAATCATGAAATATTTTTTTTTGAAGTGTGAATATGGCACTTAAATAAGCTGCAAACTTTGTTCATCAAGTTCCTCTGTTGGTGAGACTACTTAGTCTGGGAAGATTTGAGCCAAAGCCTGTTACCCAAGACAGTGCCGGCTGACTTCCTGAATATTTACTTGGGATGCACTGAAGAGAATTGCCCCAGACTAAACAGAAGCAGCGACTGCCATCTCAAGATGTGGTCTTAAGGATGGAGCTTACTTGTCGGCCTGTGAGCTAATCCTTCTCCTGTAACTGGAGGAGAGAGGGGTGAGTATGTCTCTGGTGGGGAATTGGGACTCAAGCCAGACTAAGGCAGAACCTGTGAGAAATGGAGGCAAGGAACAGGGCTCTTCTTTACCAGGCTGTGAAGAGGAGCTCATCCTTGGTCCTCCGCCAGGGCTTCTCATCAGCTGGTAGAGGTGGCAGTAAGGACAGCATGGGCCATTTGGTCCAGGACTCACACGTATGAAGCTTTCATAGTCATTCTTTAAAAATTATCATGATGACGGCAACCCCTTTTGGCATTTCTTCCCTATTCTCTAAGCGTGTCCCTCCTGTCTGTAGTGCTTGGATACCAAAGTCTACATGTGGTCCCATTTATCTTGATCCTTGCTGTAAGCTGGGGTATTCCCTTTAAGTTGTTTAAGTTGCTAGAGACAAACCAGCTATAGGGGTAGAGGATAGGAGGATGGACTACGTTGTGATAATAACATTTACGTACATTTGGGATCCTGCTCATGTTCAAATCCTTACTGCTGTGCTGACATGCCTCTGCCTCCCCATCTCACATCTGTTTTCTGCCTAAGCCCCTCGGTTCTTCGTAGCTATCTCTATGCATATGTTGGTAGTAAAAGCTTGCGCCCCCCCCCCCCCCACCCAGTGAATCTAATACTTTAAGCCACTGAACCTAGAGTTCCCCCTGCCTCTGTGCTACTCATCCATTCATTCACTGAATAAATATTCCCTGAGTGTGTGTGTGTGTGTTTTTTTTTTTTTCCCTGAGTGTTCTATACTCTGCCATAGTGCTGGGTGCTCTGGGTACAACAGGAAAAGATGGACAGAGTCTCCAGGTTCTGGATGTTTTCTCCATTCTCCTTGGCTGCTACAAGCTCATGCTGAATATCAAGCTTCCATCTTGATATTCCCTCTGGCTTTATTTACCTGCTTAGGCTCCCAAGTTAACCTTGCCACACTGCCAGAATCTAAGGGTAATTTCTGTTCATACTGATGAAGAAATAATGCACTAAGACATCTTCCTGGAGGGAGGCTGAGAAGCTTCAAAGTTGTGGTAAGGCAGGGTATTCTCTAAGTCACTCAGGTGCCATGATGGATTGGAAAATATCCAAGGAAGGAAGGAAGCTCTTCTTTTCAGGCTAAATAACAACCTCCTTGTTGGGAAGGGAATAATCAATCCCAGCTGGAGCAAACAGACCACGTTCCCTTTGCTTTCCCATTCAAATCTAATCTCATGACATGAGTTTCTGACATGAGTAGCATTCTTGCCCAGACTTGTGTCCCCAGGGAGGGGATGGTTATTTAAGACAGCTGGCTCCCTAAGCAAGGCATATAACTTGATAAATGCTTACAGACAACTTCCCTTACTTGCTGATTCCAGTTTCAGTTTAATTGACACCCCTGGAGATTTGCAAAAAATAAATAGATGTTTCTTTGAAAGAATATCATTTTGCTGGATGCAAGAAAAAGATAAGAAATTGTGCATGCATACAGTTCATCAGTGTTTTCCAGCTTATGGAATTCTCTGGGGAGGGATTCCTTTTATGCATTCCCTATGAAATGGAAGTTTCCTGTGCCTTTGGAACCTGTCTTGTGTTATAGTGTAGAATAAATCTGACATGTGATTTTGGTTTCTTTTGCTTTTGCTTTGTCTTTTGAAAGGAACTATTTCTATGAATTAGTAATTTTAAGGCATCTTGCAGATTTTTTTTTTTGAAAGTTTAGATACAGGTAAGTTCAAGTTTTAGTAGTTTAAAAATTCTTTTTGCAGAGTTTACACTCCTTTGGGTCAAGAAACCTTTCTTTGGGATGACAGTTATGCCTAAATCTCTAGACCTAAATGTCAAGCATTTGCTGTACATTCCTTTCACATAATTTGAGATGAAGTCTTGTAGGCAAAGAAAGCATTGACTCATGCATCTTTTCTTCCATCTAAGGACATGGGCACTAATAATGTTATAATATCTAAACTAAAGTGAATATTCTAAGAAAACAGGCATTTGAAAGAATTTGGAAGTATTGAGGGTATGCAGTATTTCTTTGCAATTTATCAAAAGTAATGATGGTAGAATGATAATCTTTTAAAAGTTAAATTTTAGGACTGGATCAGCGAGCTGAAAAAGGGAATTAATAAGAACTAAGACCTGGCTAGGTTTCAGAATCAAAACGGGATATAACAAAACAAAACAAAAAACAAATTGTAGGATGATATATTTAGTATGATACAACTTATTTAAAAATTTAAAGACATACTAAATATTTTTGGTTGTCTGTGGATATATTAATCTATAATACAAAGGCTAAAAACATGGCTTGGAAGGGCCCATGATAAATAACTCGGTAGTATTTTCCTATGGTGGTGGTGAAGGAAGGAAGGGAAGAGAGAGTTCAGCAGTGGGGGCTGGGGACCAGAAACAAAAGAGATTTTAACTTTATAATGTTTTATTTCCAGATATTAAAGGGATCTGAGGCAAACATGACATAATAACTTTTGTTAACTCTAGGGGCTGGGCATTATTTGCCTAATCTTTGGTCTGGTCCTAGATTACTTAAATATATTAAATTACCTTAAAATGAAACAACAAAAAAATATTTTTATACCTTTATTTTTAAGTTGCACATAAATGGGAGTAGAAGTACACAGTCCATAGATACCACCCTCCTATAAGTATTTGCATGTTTTGAGTGAGTCTTGATAAACACGTAAATCTAAACTGAACTATCTTGTTTTGAATTCTCCTAAATTAAGTACTTGTTCAAATGACTTGCAAATCAGCTATGTATATGTTAGTGTAACAAGTTTTGTCTATGTTTCAGGAACAGGTGCCTTTTAAATAGGAAAATCTAATTGTGGTATTTGCTTCAACCAATATCACTTTCATTTAAAAAAATGTTGTCATAAATTATTGGAATGGATGGCATGCTTTCCGTTTCGGAACAGCCATAGGCATGTAACTTATTCAGAGGATTTCTTCAACTGTGGAAGTGAGACTTTCATCTGCTAAGAAGCTTGGACTTGGGGGAGGGAGGGTAGAAACACATTGATTTTCTTTTTTTTTTTTTAATTTTTTTTTTTATTTATTTATGATAGAGAGAGAGAGAGCGAGAAAGGCAGAGACAGGCAGAGGGAGAAGCAGGCTCCATGCACCGGGAGCCTGATGTAGGATTCGATCCCGGGTCTCCAGGATCGCGCCCTGGGCCAAAGGCAGGCGCCAAACCGCTACGCCACCCAGGGATCCCCACATTGATTTTCATGTAGGATTTATGTCGGTTTTAAAATGAAAATTTTGAGTCTTTGTCATGTGAAAATAGTTGCAGCTATAGACACCAAAATCTTATGTTTTCTGCAGCATAGAACTGCTCCACTTATTTTGGACTCAAGTCTATCCAACTCACCAGGCTGGACCCGCATCCTAAAACTAGGGAATTCACAAAGGGAAGTTTGGGCACAGTGTGAAATTGGGGCCCTAAAGTTTATTTTCTTTCCTTCTAATCAAAGCTTGTAGCCCTTACCCAGTTTGCTCTTGCTACATGCGTGCGTTTTCTAAACCTCATCACCCTTAGCCCATGGGACGTCAAATGCAGCAAACTAGAAGCGAGCAGAGGGGATGCTAAAAGGGTAATTGAGTAGTCTTTTGGTATGACAAGTAAAGGTTCAGAGTAATAAGGGAACAGAAAGCTAGCTGAGGACAGGGCACAAGCGGACACCCACAAGGGACGCCCTACCCCAGGTGGGACATGTGTGACTTTCCTCAGGCGCTCCTGGGTGCTCTAAAGCTAAGGGAAAGGCAAAACAAATAGTTAACTTGTAGAGATCGTAGTCCTATAGACAGAAGTCTCTCTTAGTTTACAAAGTGTCTTAGTGGTTTACAAGGAAAAAACGCATTCTTTTCAATAACTTCCTAACTTCCACAAAGAAGCTCCCAACTATCTTAATGTTAATGCTTTACGAGAGGGGAAAACAACCTTAATTTGACAATGGCAAGGCCTCCAATATCTTGTCCTCTTTAGCATGAAAACCTCCCTTTTCCTTACCTCCCCCAACTCCCAAGTATATAATCAGCCACCCCTCGCAACCCTGGCGCAGCAGCTGTTCCTGCCCACGGGTCCAGTCCCTGTGCTTTCATAAAACCACTATTTTGCACCAAAGACATCTCAAGAATTCTTTTTTGATCGTTGGCTCCAGACCTCACCCCACCAAACCTCACCTATATTCCAAAACTACATCAAGAGCATAATGGCAAGACAGGAGAAAAACAATTTAAGATGAAAGCAACGTAAAAAGAGTGGACATGATTCCTTTTTAAAATTTATTAAATAGGGATGATTTTCCTACAAACCTAAATAGCCCTACTATATTATAACGTAGTATTGTACGTTTGTACTCCTAGTGCTCAGTGGTTGGTGTTTTCCAAAACAAGTACAGAATTAACTGAGCGAGTTTTTCTACACTACCTTACCTAATGGATCTCTCTGTCTTGATTCCGAGGATCTTAACTACCTGGATGCACTCACCATAAGTTAAACTGATGCCATAAGGGTGGACTAATCTGACGATGGATTTATATATGCAGAGACTGAATTTCTGGAAAATGTTGCAGGTTTTATCTTCATGTTAAAATTTTAAAGGTCATAATATTTATTAACACATGTTTATACTCTTAGAATTTCCAGTCTGGCAGCAAATGGAGTCCTATTCTAAAATCATATGATTCTAACTTGTGCTTGTAATTTGTTTTTAGAAAGAGCCAATTTGTTTGGAGTTATCAATTTCAGAATTTATTCCATATTCCCTAAGGTATAGGAGGTTGGCCCAAACTAGTACTGACCTTATGACATTACTTAGGAGTTGATCCTTAAAAAGAAAGATAAATCCTAGATATAAGTTTATGTACTTGCCATTCATTTACTTTGTAAAAGTAAGACCTAGAAAAATGGTCTGGTTATCCGGGTTTTGGCATGTATAAAAACTTCTCTGACTTCTCTCAATAAAATCTCTTACGTTATTTTTCATAGATTGTAAATCACACTGTTTTCTCTTTAGGGAGACAGTGTGTGGTCAAGTACAATGACTACGTTCCAGGTCACACTGGCAGCGTTCAGATCTCAGCTCCTCTGATTGTTTGACCTTGAACAAGTTACTTAACCTCTGAGCCTTTGTTTCTTGCGTAAATTGGAAATCACAGTGCCTACTTCACAAGGTTGTTCTGGGGCTAAATGAAATTCATGTGTAATTGAGCCTCTTTGTGTACAGTGTGTAGTTAGGTATTCCATACTTGTTCCCTTTCCCTTTCTGTTGGAAACAGAAAAATTTGGATTAGAAAATTGCCCCCTTTTACTTTGGTTCTCAGTTGCCTCTCCTGTGACACTTATGAATTGATATGTGTTTATTAGGTGAAGATGGTGGAGCCTGGAGAGCACTGACTCCAGTTCTAGTCACATCTGCTTGCAAACGTTCAGCTCCAGCTTCTCCAGAATTAGAGGAAGACTCATGATGGTTGGCTTAATATGTTTCTTTTGACATCCTTACCTAAATTCCTTTTTTAGTTTGTTTTGTTTTTATCACTAGGTTTCATGCCCTGTGTGGAGCCCAATGTGGGGCTCTATGCAGGGCTCCACCTCCTGACCCTGAGATCAAGACCTGAGCTGAGATCAAGAGTTGGATGCTTAACCAACTGAGCCACCCAGGCACCCCAGTGAATTCTTTTAAATTCTTGCTGCAGCCTCCTTCCAGTGGTGGAAAGCTCTAGGGTAGATTTGAAACTTTTTCCTGTAGGAATGAACACTGGGGCCCTGGAGCAGTCAGAGGGTCAGCTTAGAAATGACTTCATTTCTAGGAAGAGTGATCATTGTCTTTCCTCCAGAATACATTTGGTAGCCAAATATCTATAAATTTTTCAAGAGATTTTCATCCTGTTGATAGAGGTATTTCCTGAAACCAAATCTATGGTCTCAAGATTCTGTGATTCATTGTGATTGATGAACAGCCAGCTATTATTTATGAAGAGGCTACAGTAGGAGAGGGAAGGCAAGGTCCAGTATTTTTTTTTACTGGAAACAAACTAAATGTCGGGAGTTGTCTATTTGAGAAGCCCTTTACTGTCAAGTACTGTGTCTCTTAGCTTCAGTCCTGTTTCCATGGCAACCACAGGGTCACCAGTGGCTGGCTGAATGGTTTTACAGGAAGCTGAAAAACATTGCTATTCTAAGTAGCTTTCTTTTTACTGTACAAAGGGATCCTTCCCTTACTGTAGGCCAGCCAACATTTACTGGGAACAAAGCAGGCTATTTATGCCGATTGTATTCTGGGTAGAGGGTAAAAAAATGGGGAGACCCACAGGCCCTGCTTACTGACCTGTGAATTGGTTTTTCTGATTGTTATTCCTGGCATTTTGGAATAACCAAATAACATATCTTTTCTTTATTTCATTTTTGAGTTTTCCTGTTTGTGTTAAGCAGAATTTATGTTCTAAGGATAGAACTGGTTTAAAAAAAAAGTGGTGTGTGTGTGTGTGTGTGTGTGTGCGTGTGTGTGTCTGGTATAATATTTGTTATGATGAAATCAACCTGCTGAATTTATGGCTTTCAAATATTTATGAGGGCAGTGTATTTAACAACAAAAGAAAGTGTCCCATGCTAGCAATAGAAACAGGTGATGACTCAGTAGTTATTAGGCTTATCCTTTAATGTATGTTAAAATTGTCTTTTTTGGCTTTTCTTTATGTCTTAAAAAAACTTGTATTTCCATTTGTTTATGTGGTAGAAAAATTACATATGGCAGACTAGTCTTTGGGGGTTCAAAATTAAATGCAGTTCCTTTTTGGCAATTTATGACTTAAGTCCGTTTCTTAGGAAAAGAAATCAAGGTTACCAGTGCAGTTCCATTAAAAGCTGACATAATAATATTAGTTTCAGATATGAGCCCCTTACTGGACTTTTCTGAGCTCCTTCAAATCCTCTTTAGAAGTAAGTTAGAAAATTTTTTGTTGTTGTTCTTTACTCTTCAGTGGAGATGGCTTTTATTTTATTTTATTTTATTTTATTTTATTTTATTTTATTTTATTTTATTTTATTTTTTGGAGATGGCTTTTAAAACTGAACTCTGATAATGAAAGCCTTTAATTTCAACAGATGTGGACTATTGTTCCTAATCTGTTTCTTTCTTTCATACACACAGTTAAAGAAAATCCATAAAAAACTCCAGTGTGTGTTTTAACTCCTGATATCTATCATCTTGTTGCTGGAAGGCTGGGTCCAGCCGAGAGGGTCCCTGTAGGTACATGCAAGATAGAAATCAGATGCAAGCCAGCAGGAGGAAGTGGTGAAAGAAGAGTTTATTGAAGGTGTAGAGAGAATGCAGGTAAAGACAGAGCATCTGGGAGACTCAAGAATAGAGGGAGTCTTGTCTTTATTGGGGTCTGGGGGTTTTTTATTGAGGGTTGTGGTCTGGTGTACATGTCCTCTTAGACATCCAGGATGGGTTAGAATAAAGATGAAGACCCAGGTGTTACTCCTTGGAGCCAGGGGGTCTTGGGGTGGATATAGTGCCAGTGGTCTGGAATATGCATGTGATGTCTTCTTAGTCATTCCTTAGATGTTATCTATTGTGCTGGAAGACCTCAAAGAAATCCTTAACTTGTCCCTTACAAGGAGGACATACCTTAAGGAATGTATAGGTCAGGGGTGCAGGTCCTAGCAAAAGTAGAAGCAGGAAGCGAAGTGAAAAGCAGATTTTCATGGAATCCTTCAGTTTCCCCATCTCAATCCCACTTCTATAAAATGTCACTCTTGTTCTGCGAGATGGACTTCAAGGAAGCCGAGATTTTGACCCTGACTATATTTAGGTAAGTTAATGCCAGATTAAACTAGTCCTTTACTGAGATCCAATGATGTTTCGTCTGCATTTCTATTAGGTCTTGGAAATTTTTAACAAATAGTTTTGGAAAGTATCTCAAGAGACCTTTATTTAATACATCCTCAAGTCTGACTATCACCAAGTGGTAGATTTAATAGCAAATTGCTTTGCTTTAAATGTCCTCTACCAAATGGTTGTAATAGTAGATTTCTTCAGTAGTTTTTCTGAGGTAACCCTGAAATAATGATGAAAGGGATTTAATTCCTGAAAGAGCTTGCATGATCTAAAATGAGTTTTTAGAAGTTATTTTAAGGTGTTTAAAGCCAAAATGTGATCAAGTATTTGTTGATGTTGGGGGAGGTCAAGATGTGACTGCTGATTGACCCATGAACAGAATGTGAGTGATCAGAGGCTCCTTACCCCATCCCCTGTCCTTGGAATGTGGGTTCTGTTTGCCTTCCCCACCCTAAGGCTGCTCCAAAGACATAGCCTTGAGATAATGTCTGTAGAGAACATCTGCCTGGTATATATATCTGAACCTGGCTAAAACCTCTATGTGAACTTTTAAGATTTGGCAGCATGTGTAGGGATCCACTTGTCTTGCTGCCATGCAAAACAAGCCTCATATGGAAGTTTCCTTTGCTGGTTAAAACTGTCACCTCCCAACTTGGAATGGCCTGTCTCTTTTTTTTGGTTCTCCCTGCCCACCGAGTAAGGGACCAGTTTCAGATTTCATCCAGGAAGATCTTGAGAAGGTTTTGAACCAACAGCTGAATTTTTTTTTTTTTTTAAAGGAGCTATAGGATTTGACTGGTGTGTTCAGAGTTTATAGGTTATACTGGCATAGAAAACCAATATCATGAATCTGGAAACAAGGACTACCTTGCATGATTGATTATGAGTTGATAGGAATTCACTGAAGGAGTATGAAGTGGAGCCTCTAGAGAAGGGCTACTTGGAGTGAGTGGGACTCAGCATTTCATTAATTCAACAGGAATTTACTGAACAAACCCTTTTTACCAGATGTTATGTACTGTGCTGGAATTATAGTAATGAACAAGACAGTGTCCCTACATGTATGGAGCTCACAGTCTGGTGAGAGGTCCAGACACAAAGTCCAGGCAATTACTTCAATGATAATGTCTATGTTGGGTGAATTACAGAGTATTAAGGGAATACCTGGATTTGGAAGGGGCAAAAAGATTTTATTGAAGATTTCTTTGAGGACCTATGATCCTGAAACTGAAAGTATTCCCGGTAGACATTGCTATTTACCCACTTAAAATAGTGTTCCTTTTTTATGCACTTAACTTTTCAGAAACAGTCTCCAAAAATATAAATAAGCTTTTCTTAGAAACTAAAATATTTACATTTTAGAATTTTATAGTAAGAAGAGATCTTAGAGAAATCCAAACTGTTTTACCACCAGCTCCTTCGTAACTCTGGAAAGGATGAGAAATGCAAGATTTCCAGTGGGTCAGGAAATAGAGACCAATGGGTCAGGAAATAGAGACCTCCTCTAGTTCAGAATGTGCGTCCAGGGAAGATTACATCCCTGTGTCCTCTACCTTTTTTCTTTTGAGGAAAAATTTTATTCTGCTATATGCATGCATGGTATCTTGTCAGACCTCAAGCCTTCGTATCTGTTTCAATATCCTTTAAAAGAGAACAAATAGGGAAATCAAAACGTAATCATGGCTGTTAAATAATCTATTAATTTATGTAATGTATTAAGAACTAGCACTCAAATTATGGCTGCCACTTACTCACCCCAATCTAATTAATCTGTCTCGTGAATGATAGGAAAAATTACTGTTTTTAAATGGCCCACATTCCTTTGGAAAGCTTAGAGACTCCCATCAGTACATTATTTCTCAGTTGGATGTTTCTCCATTAGATCCTCCTGATTGCTTTAATTTTGTACCTTAGCAGAAATATTACTTCCCCGTCATTCATGTTGCTTCTTTCATGAGCCACAAAACATCTATTATTTCTGAAGAGTTTCTTGTATTGAAGAATTTAAAAGCAGACTGTGAGAGGTCTTCTAAACTGATAAACATTCCTCACCTTTGTTAAGAAGGACTTTCAGATGTTATTCATGGTCCTGATATATTCTTTTCTGAGTCAGATTTACTAACATGGCCCATAACTTAATGTTAAAGTCTAGTTTTTAAAGCTTATGAATGAAGGAACAAAACCACCACAGTTAAAGAACAAGAGATATATTTAAAAAAAAAAAATAAAAGTTAGAATTATGTAACTACTCAAATATATGAAATATTCTAAAAGTAATGGATATTTTACTTTATGGGATGCTCATTTGTGCTTCTTTATAACTGTCAGAGTGTTCTTCTGTCATAGTCTCCTCTTACTGTGACATTTTGAACCACTGTTACTTTTCTTCTCAGTTTCTACCAATAGACTGTGCTTCTTGCCTCTTGTTTATGCCTGGCATATTGTAGGCACTTGATTAACTTAGAATGAATATACAGTAATTAATTAATGTGACTCCCATTGGTGAGAAATAGTTATTGTAGCTTACATTAGACTCCAGCATTTTATCAGATATTTGACTTTGAAAAGTATTGACTGAGTTTGTGACACTACTAGGAACAATTAAATATGTAGTCCATATGCTTGTAAAATGTAAGCACGGGCAAAGAAGGACTATATTATATTTGGAGGCCTAGTGGTACACAAATATAATTATAGCGTAAAATTGGAATGGTATTCTTGCCTGCCTTATCTAAAAATGTTAACATTTACGTGTAAAGCTTACATATATAGATATAAACTGGTGCTTTGCTCTGATATATTACATTTAAGTCAAATCTCTTTTTTTCTCTTTTATAATTATTCCAAGATGATGTTGGTAGAAACTATTTTTTTAATGTGCATATATAAACACAATCTTATGTATTTTACAAGTATATATATACATGTGTGTATTTATATGTACATGAATTACATTTCTGTGTGGTATTTCTGGGACTTAATCAAGTCGATATCTTAATTTTAAAAAGGATATCTTAACGTTTTTGACTGTAATTTTCTACAAGTCAAGACTATGAGAGGAACGTTTCCAAGTTGTCAATGGTATTTCCTGGGAAAATACATAATTCATTGAACTTGTAGGAAAGCATGTACTTATTTTGTTTATACTTACAGAAAGATTATCCATTAAGTTAAATTTAAAAAGTCTATGAGTCCATGAATTAGTGAAGAAATAACAGCTACCTTTACGTGTGATCACATTTAGTCTTTAAGGATGAAATGAAATTGGTATCTTGCCCAGGCTTTCTACGTGTAAGGAGGCACAGGCTCAGCAGCGTAGTGCTCTGCTCCAGACACACGTAAGTGCTCAGCTCAGCAAATGCTTCAGGGGTTGACAGTTGTATTTTATTTTATTTTTATTTTTTATTTTTAGGTAATATGTATACCCAGTGTGGGGCTTAAACTCACAACCCTGAGATCAAGAGCCTCTTGCTCTACCAACTGAGCCAGCCAGGTGCCCTTGATATCTGTATTTTAGATGACATTATAAATGGAGTTTCCTCTACAATGAAAGTGAAAACAGAACTGAAACCTCATCCTCCTTCTGCAGATATTATTTCAGTTTACATTTAATCATATTCATCAATTTCCTTGTCTGCTGGTGTTTCTAGTGCATTTTAAGTTTACAGTTTAGTGGAACATAGTAGTGACAGTCCAAACAGTCCATGACTATATTATGGAAAATGTGAACAGACTTGTATTTTAAATCAGCAGCAGTAGAGGCAGAGAATATTCCCATCCATTCCTTATTTACTCATTATCGATACAGTCTATTTTTTTGTATTATCTATGTTCATATAGATTTTCTTCTCTTGCCTAGTTAGATGCAACCGCATGACGCAGTAACAATGCCAGCTTCAAAGGTTTTGTTTTTTTTTTTCTAAAACAATATATGGACTGGCTAACTTCTATCATTTTAGAACCAAGAATTTTTGTCATGCAGACTGTGGGATCCCGAGTGGACCCTTAATGCTGCTTATGGGGACATCATTGTTTCTTCCTCAGGACAGTGCACTAGATTCCTGGGGTGTGTTGGGGAGGTGCAGCAGAGGGTTTAGGGCCAGGACCCAGATTGGAAGGTGGTGCTCCCCTTTTGGTTAGAGACACTACACTGTACGGTGTCTATAAATAAGGCCCTTTGCTGGGGACACAGCAATGACCAAGTCAGACCTGTTCCTTTCCTTTCGGAGTGGAAGCAACAGGTATTCATTAAACTAGTAATGAGTAACTCCCCACAATCCCAGATTGCAATTTTTTATCTTTTCTTCCTCCTTTAACCTGCTATACCTCCTCTCCCAGCCTCACTCTCAGTTGATGACTTCGTTTCCATTTTCTCAGTGAAGTAAGAAGTAATCAGAAAACGTCCACCAGCCCCACCACTATGTGTTCCCATCTAGCAGCTTCTGCTGAGATTCCCTTGCTGGGGGAGACTGACCATAGTCTCACATGAGGTCAGTCCCTCCTCCTGCACTCTGTTCCTATCTCCTCTCTCTTACAGAGGGACACAGCTCCAGCAGGTCTCCCCTATCTTCCTTGCATCACCATTTTTTCTCTACTCGATCATTTCAATAGCATAGTAATGTGTTTTGTTCTCTCATCTTTAAAAAATAGGTTCAGCTCACCACGGACTCCATTTCTTCCTTTAAAAAAAAAACATATTTATTCATTCATGAGAGACACATAGAGAGAGGCAGAGACTCAGGCAGAGAGAGATGCGGGCTCCCTACCGGGAACCTGATGTGGGACTCGATCCCAAGACCCTGGGATCACAACCTGAACCAAAGGCAGATGCTCAATCTCTGAGCCACGCAGGTGTCCCTCCATGTCCTCCTCCTGCCATTTTCCCAGTCCTATGCTCTACCTTTTCAGTCAAAGCTCCTTGAAAGAGTTGTCTATACTCATGTCTCCAGTTCTTCTGCTATCCTCTATTAAAGCTCTCTGGTTAGACATTCTCTTCAACCCCTCCATTAAAACTATTTTCATCTTTAAGATCCCACTAATCTCTGTGTTGTTGATTCAATGGTTACTCCTCAATATTAATCTTACTTACCCTGTTGGTAACACTGACCCAGGTGATTGCTCTCTCCTCCCTCCTCCTTGAAACAATTTCTTAGCTTGGTTTCCAGTGTGCTACAAACTTTTGTTTTTCTTCCTTCTGTACCGGCTGCTCCTTCTCAATCTTCTTTGCTGGTTTTTCTTTTTCAGCTTGACTTTGTAATGTTACTATGCTTCAGAATTCAGGCTTTAGATCTTTTCCTTATGTGCATTCATTGCCATAATTCATCTCAGGATTTTAAATATCCATATGCTGGGGAGTCCCGAATTTACGTCTCTTGCCCAGATCTCTCCTGTGACATTCAGATTTGTCTGTGTCCAACTTTCCATCCAGCACCTCCACCTGGGGGTTTAATAGGCATTTCACAGTTAATGTTCCAAATCTGAACTTATGAGCCCCTTTCTACCACTAAACTTGTCCATTATCTTATATTTTCTCCTGTCAGAGTTAATGACATCATCCCCTTAATGGCTCAAGCCCAAACCCCTGAGCCATCATAGTCTTCTCTCTCCTTTCATATTCCCATATCCAAAGGAGTAGTGTAGCCCCCTCTCACTACTTCTACTCCCAACACTTTTGCACAAACCACTCTAACCTCTTGCCTGATTAGCAATAGCCTTTAACGATGCTTTCCATCCTTGCCCCTTTCCAGTCTAATCCGAGCATATGTGATCCTGTTAAAAGGGAAGTCACACTGTGATGGTCTTCTGCTCTGAAGCCTCTACTGGTTTTCCATCTCAGAGTAAAGCCCACGTCCTTACCAATGGCTGACAGGGCCCTATGTCATCTCTCTACCTCCCCTTCCGTGTATCATCCATTCTTCCCCCTCTTTTACTGTATTCCAGGACTGTTTTTTCAAGAACATGCCCAGCCTGATCTCTTCACAGGGTTTTCCCATATTCTGTGCTTTCTGCCTAGAACACTTTCCCCACATGCTTGTTCCTTGATCTCTATTAAGGTTTTGTCCAAATGTCACCTTTGCATGAGGCGTCCTCTGACCACCCATTCTACACATTCACTATTCTCGTCTTTGCTTTATCTTTCTCCATAGCACTTACCACCTTTTTATATTTACTTACACATTTTTATTGTGCTGCATTTCACACTTGCTCCGTAAAGGTAGGGGTTTTGTTTCTTTTTTAAAATTTCTTTGCTAATATTTCTATAGCACCTAGAATGGTGCCTGGCACATAATAAATGCTCAGTACAAATTTGTTGAATAAGTGGAGACAAGAGTTGTTTACTATTTTGTGAGGTATGTCAGGGTCCTGAGTCAAAATACATGTTTGTTTAAATCAGTTGTGTCACTCGTTCATTTTATACCTACCATTCCTTGAGAGTGTTTGGGGCAAATCTGAACCTATTTGATAGTTATATAATTTGGTTAACTATTTAACCAAATATATGTTTATGTGCTAGAATCTGAATCAAAGGATGGAAAACATCTTATGGATACAATGTTTGGAAAGCCAAACTTCTATTGACAGGTGGAATCATTAGAAGATTGATTAGGAAGATCTAAATTGAACTGCAGGAAAAAAAAAAATTAAAAAAAAATCTATTATAGTCCTTATATGTGTTAAATACTTTTATTCCATATAATCAACTTAATTGTTTGGCATTTATTCCCTAGTCAAAATACCAATATTTCCTTGCTCAAATCCTTCTAGGTACTAGAGGAGTGATTTCTCAAAACTTTATAATTATTATTAGGAAAAGAGTGTTTTAAAAAAAGAGAAAATCATATAGCCAATTGAAAAATGGGGAAAAGTGTCCAAAATCCAGGAGGATATTTCTCATAATCACTGGGATGAGTGGATGAATGTGATTGCTGCAGTGGGTCCAGTTTCTGTGGCATCTGAGACTGATACAGTGTTTGTGTTGGTAGATTGGGGGGAAGGGCTGAAAAAGGAATCTGAGATTGAGTATACATTTAGGTACAGGTCTTTGGAAGGGCCCCAAAACTTCCTCTGATCTTAATGATAATGTTGATGGAGATGAGTGTTGATACATTGAGCCCTTAGATGCCCAGCACTATTTCAAGCAGTTTTCATGTATTACCCCCCAAAGCAACCTAAGGTGCACTGTACCAGAGGTACAGAGAAGTCATGTCCAGGGTGGCCCAGCTGGGAAGGGGGAGAGTGAGGAAGGGCAGAAATGAAGAAATTAGACTGAGAGCAGAGACCTCCATCAGCCTCAGCCCTGCCACCCCTTAATTGGGCGTCATGGAAAACATCACTCTACCTTGCATATATGTCCTCAACTCTGTTTAGGAACAGAAATATTGATGCCAGCTATGAACTCCTTGTTCTGTTGTTCTCAGGTCAGGGAAAAGTGTGTGGAAGTCCTTTGTGAAGAGTAGAGTGCTTGGAAATGTAGTGTGATATTAAATTGCTTTTCATTCCAATACAGTATTATAGGTGAGGCTTGCAAATATAATGAATTTTGTTGACTTTTTATTTCACTTATAATGTTTCTAATTCTAACATTTTTAATTTATCTCTTAGATGTGATTTTTTTTTTTTTCTCTTTAGGTTACTTGTCTGCAAGACTTTTTTGGTGATGATGATGTTTTTATTGCTTGTGGACCTGAAAAATTTCGTTATGCCCAAGATGACTTTGTCCTGGATCACAGTGGTAAGGCAGTTTTTTGACCATCTTGATAATACCCCTGAAGCAGAGGCTTGGGGCTTAGTCAGTTGGCAATGTTAAGTGGTCTGGCCTGTTGAAGAAAGGATGACATTGGTGGTACTCTTTTTGAACTAATGAAGGCAGAAAATAAAATGAAAACATTGGCCTAGCTGTTAAAAACAACCTAATTCAAATAGCTTTCATTTTTAGACTAAAACAAGTTATGTTTGTACTGCATTGTGTTGCCTCTGAAGTGCATTTCCTGCCCTGTTTCAGAACAGTGGCTGGCTGTGCCACCTTAAGTATATGGGTTTTATTGAATCTGAAATGGTTAGTTATACATTTTCTGTGTGCATAATGAGATAGATAAAAGGATAATAACTAAATTGTTAATAGCATTTGCCTTAGATTTCTTTTTACCTCATTGTTAGCAGCTTTAAAAAAGAAACCAACATGCCTTGTTCATATGTGCAGGAAAAAAAAATGAAGCTTTTTTCATTGATGGAATAAGAAAAATCCCTTTCTCCGATGTATGGAGTTTTCAACTTTTTTAGCAATTACTGCAGTGATTTCAAGTGTTCTGATTCTGGGAAAATGGCTTTACTCTTTGTCTTGAATTAATTTAAACTTATTGTAGTAATAGTGATTATTTTAGCTGATAGTAAAGTCAACTTCCTCCTCAAATGTGGTAAAATCTATATACAGACATAACATTTCACATAGGAGAGTGATGTAAAAGATACAGTCTCACTCTTTTATTTCATGAATGAGGAAAGTTGGCTTTTCAAAATTAGCCTGACGGTAGACCCTTTCCAGTTGTAGTGATTCTGACCGTCCAGAACTAGAGAAACATGTCATGAAATGAATACTGTGATCCAGAAACATGTTAAAATTCAAGATGAGATATTTTGTGGTACCAACCTTCTTTGTATAATTCTTCTCTGTCATACTATGTCAGTTATCCTGGGGATGATTTATCTTCTTTGTGCTTCGGGCTCGTTTATCTGTACTTTTCATTTTGTTTCATTTTTTTCACTGCTGCCAAATTTCATTGAGGGTTTCTGTACCATTTTATGTTCTTTGGGCTGGCCCTGCTTTAACCTGGTTATACTACTGGAAAGGATTGCAGAGAATGTCCTTTCGTATCATGTGTGCTGATGCTCTCCCCTGTTCTCATGGATGGTGGAGGTTGACTGAAATGTACATTTACATTATCATCTGTATTTGACATCTCTCTTGATTTTAGCTTAATCTCATTTCATAATTCCTTTGATGTCAATCAATATTAGTAGATTGGAAAGTGGAGACACTGAAACATGATGCTATCTCCTAGGTTGTAACGTTAATTTGGCTAACAAAAACAAAATGTTTATTGAGCACATACTATGTATGTACTCCATGTTTTATGTGTATGTTGTAAACTTACGTAAGCTAGTTTTATCATTCCTGGTTTTTGTTGTTAGCTATTGATGGGCTCCAAGAGTGAAAGGTGGATGAAGGCTACTGATCTCTTCCCTCTCAGTTGCCAATTATTAACCTTCTGCGAACTGGGGATATTTGGCTTTTTCAAAATCGTAAGATTTTGTGAGGATTAAATGAGTCAATATACATATAAAGCTGTTAGAAGAGTGCCTGTTGTATGTGCTATTGCTCTCGTTATTGTTGTTGGGAACGTTTTCATACCACCACCAGCAGGTCATAGAATTAGACCTAATTCTGCCACTGCTGTTGTTTATTCAGAGGAAAAGTTATGTGTTTCTAACCGGTTATTTAACTTGTCTTTTAATCTTAACAAAGTCCTAACTTTCTATCCTTTTAAGATTCTGACATCTTGCATTAAAGAGTCATTAAAATGCTAAACGCATTTTAGCCAAGTAACAGAATCCTCCTTCAAGAACTGGCTTCAGGACTGACTGAGCCCTAAAACTAAGCTCTAGTTGTTGGTTCTCTAGATTTATACCTGTGCTTATGAAAGTGGCCGTGCCTTTACGATTGTTTCTACACACACACACACACACACACACACACACACACTCTCTCTCTCTCTCTCTCTCTCTCTCTCTCTCTCACACACACACACACACTTCTGTTTAACATCCACAATGCTAATTAACTAAAACTGAAGTTGCTACAGCCCCTTCCGTGTAAGATTTTGATTAGGGTCTTTCAAATGCTAACTAGCCCCCCTGGTGTGTATTGTCCTGATTAGTGGACTTCACATGTTAATTTATTTCCCTGAGGAATAGATTAAAATCAATCCACATTGTAATCTTACTGCATAAATTGAAGTATTTTAACGTAAATGACAGACAATATGTTATCTAATTTAATCCTTATAACAAGCCTACGAAACAGGTTTTATTCTCAACCCAATTTCATAGAGAAGATAACTGAGGCTTAGAACCTGAGGCCCCCCAGTTAACAGTTAACAAAATCAAATCCATGATTCGTTCAAAATCTTCATGATTCCAAAACCCACGTTCTTAATTATTCAAATTAGCAGTGATTATTTTAGCTGCAATTAGTTTGAGTACTCCAAATGCTGTTTTATTTAGTGATTTATGGAAAAACTGAAGTTATTGTTTAAAGCTAGCTTCCTCATTTTTGATGCTCCATACTTAGGGAAAGTGGAAAATAAGACAGTAAAGAGTCCCATACCTGATACTAAGATCATCAGACAGTTTGGAGAGAAAAAAATTGTAGCCTTTTGCTGTCAATACTGACTAAAAAAGGAAGTTGCCTATGTTTAGATTAGGCTCTATGTGTGTGTGATCAAGTTAAGACATGGGGATTTCTGTGTTCCGTAGGAACTTCACTAGAACAATAAGATGGTCTGCAAGATGCCTAGTCTAACGACTAAGAAGGATAACCTCAGGTGTACTTTTGGGACAGTTGCTTTGTATATTAAAGTTGTTTAACAGTAACAGAAAATGATCAGGTAATCGTTCTAGGCAGTAAACTAGATTCACATTTAATCTTCCATTGATTAGTTTTAAACTAGATTTTATTAATACCCTTTCCTTCCTTTCTAGAATGTCGTGTCTTGAAGTCATCTTATTCTCGGTCCTCAGCTGTTAAGCATTCTGGATCTAAAAGCCCTGGGCCTTCCCGACGCAGCAAATCACCAGCTTCAGGTAGTTAGTCGTTCTCCTTCAGTTTCTTTAATTATTGTAACTAGTAGCCTTTCCCATGTTTATATATGCAGCCAGGTTCTAAAACATGTAAATGACATGATTTTTAAAATAAAAAATTTAAGCCTGTTTCTCAAAGTTGTTATAAATCTGCTGAGACACTTGTTTTATTCTGACACATTTTCTCAAGAAGAGTCTACACCTAGAATTTTCTGGTACATAAGTAGAAGTGTTTCATATTTGGACCACAGCGTACTGTATTTTTAACTTTGTGCTATTTGATTGTGGATGTTCTTCTCTTACAGGTTTAAAACATACATATACACATGTGACACAGAATGGATTTACTTGATAAGTTTCACAGGCTTTTCCTTCTTTAAGCAATTTAATAGCTGTAGTGATTATTATCAGAAATTAGTGCTTATTTAAGGTCTCACTTACCTGTAATTAAGTTTTTTTCAGGTTCTAGCCCTGCAGATTTGTCATCACTTTGACTGTTTGGGGGACACCTTTTGAAAAGCTAAAAACACCTGTAAATATCTTGATGTGTTATTTCTATAAGTTTCGTTTAATAGTAATTATAAGTAATTTTGCTGATACCCCTTCCTACTAAGGAAAGGATTGTGAAAAACCATGATTTTACATGTAGGAGATCTAGAACATGTAAAAGTAGTATCAATAAAAACTGTTTCAAGCATCAGACCCTATAAAAGGCTGAGTTTTTTGGACATTGTACTTTTCACTGCTTCCCCTTCAGCACTCACCCCTCACCCCACTTTCCTTAGGTCGAATTGTTTACCCTTTTTTTTGTATACTACTCCGACCTGCTGAATAACTGCTCTCCTTACTGTCTCCTCTTTGTATTCACTGAATGTGCACAGTAAAGAGGGGTGGCCATCACTCCAGTGCCTACTCTGCAACCAGATCCCCAGGTGAGCCACGATTAGGATGGCTTTGTCGCTCTGCTGGGTTTTTGTTTTTGTCTTTTGCCACATTTCTGTTTCCTTTTGCTCCATTTCCATGAACGTATCTGGCTTGTACCGGGGTACATCTGTGCGCTGTAGAGGGCTCCATGGTGCACAGGATGCCTCAGCCTCCTTTCTTTATCAGAGAACCAGTCACTGTCAGAAGATTGCCGATTGCCTCTCTTCTGTACGAAGTGATCAAGGAGGCATACCACCTCAACGGGTCTATCTTGGAGTTAATTTTGGAAAATATTCTGTTATTGACAAAGGCTAAAGTTCATTGGTGATATGCAAATAGCCATAGAATTAAACTTTTCTGTTCTTACCTTCCTCCCCTTCTGTTTTTTACCTTCTTCCCCACCCTACAGCTAATAGGCCCAACACTCTTTCTAAAAATATTGACAGTATGAATATTTTTTAACTGAAATCATCTCTGTGCTGTGAAGCTTATTTCAAATCATGCTTTCTATAAAGTATCTCAAACACTAGGAAAGCTAATATAACATGAAATTTGCATAAATACAATTACCTGAGCTTATCCAATAGTAAATGTGGATTTTTGTCAGGTTCTTAACTTTCATTTTAGCCATAGGTTTACATGTGTTTATCATATCAGTAAAATAAATGGAAGTGAGGAGAGCGATTAAAAAATGAGATATAATGAATCCAATATATACGAAACTAAAAGTATGTTTCATAGCCACATTTGTCTTGCACACCATTATGTTTGTATATATATTTATTCAAATCTTTTTAAATTGAATTTTTGAATGCTTAAAAATTGATTCAAGAAATCTTAATATTTCGGTAGCATATTTGCATTTGAGATAGTAGAGTAGATCTTAAACTTGTAAGTAAAAGTTCTGAGATGTTTAAATCATGTTTCAGGGGGCAAACAGCTTCTTTATGAGAGATTAAACTCAAAAGTATGTTCACCACATCATGCAGTTATAGAAAACTGAGAAATATGTATTATTAAAAGCCACTTGTACTCACAAGTACAATGCTCTTTTACAGACCTCTAGCTGTGGCATACCTGTTAACATTTAGAACATTCTGTGGGACAAAGTGGAATTTCAAACAGAGCTAGTAACTGTGTAGATGTAACATTATACTTTTTCAGTCTTGGGAAAGAAATGTGCCCATAAATGGCCTTCTGGTTAACTGAATTCCTCAACAAAACTCTATCCAAAGGGCTAAATAGTGTGTAATAAACACATAGAAATTCAGCTGGATGACATGAGCAGGTAAATGTTACCATAATTTGAGTCCTAAAAATTCTCCCTTTAGGTTTCTAGCTTGTGAATCTTTCAGAGTCTGCCAAGATAGAAAATATTCAGAATAAACAAGCAAACAAGCCCCAAGTTTATTTCTTACATTACAGTTGAGGGGAGGAATGGAGAATAGCCTTATTTTGGGAGAGAAAATCAGGGGGGTGGTGAAGGAATAGTAGTAGCATGACAAAGGTGCTGGCTGGTTATTGCACACCTACCAGTTGGTGGCAGCAGTCTGAGAGGAGCTGACTCTGTGAGACGGTCCTTGGTCCCACTTACCTGCCTATGACTCTGGAGAAATGTGCAAATAAATGAAATTAAGGACTACTCATTAAGGAACTTTTTTTTTTTTTTTTACAATTTTCCAAATGCTCTGGGGAACTTAGAAGCCCAAATGTGACTTTGTATCCCTTTAGGCAGAGATTATTTGGAGGAAAATATGGACATGTCGTTGCTGACAGCAGTAAAATCCCTAGCAGTGAGTTTTGTGAAGAAACTATGTTTAGGAGGGGGTGTGTTTTCAGGGAGTTGTGTCTTCTGTCAGGATCACCATTTGCAAGAATTGTTTTTTCTCCTGTCACTATTCCAAGGTAGCCTCTGATATCAGTGTAGTGTCTGAATATCTGTGAATGACAACAATACTTACAGAGACTGGTGACCTATACAGGTTTCTGTATGGAATAAGCCAAAAAAAGGGAGAAAATTCAGCCTCAGCTCACAGCAGTTTGACTAGTTCATTGCCCATAGTAACTTCTATTTTATGTGAATTCCTGCCACCAATTCCCTTTATTTAAAGAGAATTTTTAAAAGAAACATCGAAATGTAACTTAATTGAGAAATAATCAGGACTGTTGAACATTCTAAACAGTTTCTAATTGCACAGTTCCTTGCGTTGTACTTGTGCTCTAAATATGCACATACATTTGTTGAGAAATTATAGGTAACTGATCATGGTAATTATAGGTAACTTATGCATGAGTGGTTTTAAATTAGAAAAATTAAAGTTTGGTAAGTTAAAAGTGACTAGAAAATGTTCTCATCCTTACCCAATTTAAAATGAGTAATGCAATAAATAAGCTTGATTTTATAGTCCCAAATATCCCGGTTTATAGATGATTCATCTAATCACAAATACTTATTGATTGAGGACTTTTGCCTCCACTCAAGGTCTGGTGCTCACATTTTTAAGTCACCCATTTGGAACTTTTACCTCTGCATTTTGCTTTTTATATTGATAGCTTCATTTAAAATAATAGTTGTCTACTTCCTCATATTTAAAAAGAAAAGAAAAAGACGGACTTTGCTTTTCTTTCCATAGATAAGAGTGACAGTTTGCATCTTTGGGTAAAGCATCGAAGATTAGTGATAAAAGAGATTGCAAATACGTCTTAGCAAAACAACTATAAGTCCTAAGTGTTAATTAACAAGTTTGTGAAATTACAGCAGAAACAGATCCAGATGATCCAATTAGGAATAAGCATGAGTCATGCTGAAGTGTTTGACCAGCATTCTCTCAAATAAAACCCGCAAATTTACCTTCCCTTCTATACAACAGTGGTCATACTTTTCCTAGCTATGCTCTGAATTGAGCCTTCAACCTAGGAAGTGTGTAGAAGTTTGGAAGGGATTCTATTTTAAAAAATCAAGATCTGCTAAAAAATGGGAGAAATTAAACTGTGAAGACAAGAAAATAGAAGGAAATAAAAAGGACTAGATTAAAAGAAAGTTGAAGAGTGTCTTTATGGCCTTCAAACAGATAAGCAGGTGTTGCAAGAAAAATGAGCAGTAATTTTCCCTTTCCATTAAGAATATACTTAGAAAATATGTTTGGATTATGGTGAAATTGATTTGGGAGAGCTGTAAAACCTCTGGGTGAAGGTTGGTATATACCGAGAGGATATTGGAAGTTACAGCTTCATAATAAAGGGCTACAAACATACCAGCCGTTTCATTTCTCTGCCCTTGTTGCCAGGCGGGCTGTATGGACAAATTCTCATTCACATCTCTACCATAATGTCTTATATATTTGTTTATGTCACTGTTGGAAAACTATTACTGAAAAACAATTCTAGTTTCACTCCTTTATTTGTCTGGTACTTTGTAATGCAAGGGGACACATTATTTTGGCCTTTCACTGATTTGCCATCTGCTTTGAGCTTTAAATGAATCAAAGCTTCATTGGAACTATGTCGTGCATGTGCTTAGTGTTTTTGCACAATCTGATTGTTTTGGGGTTTTAATGACCTCTGTCTCCTTTGTTGTCTCTGCCCCTGGTCAGTTAATGGAACTCCCAGCAGCCAGCTGTCAACTCCCAAATCAACGAAATCCTCTAGTTCTTCTCCAACTAGCCCAGGAAGTTTCAGAGGATTAAAGGTATGAAATAGGATATATGGCATGTTTGTGTGATTTTGTTATTTTGAGATGCATAGTTTGGTAGTTTAATTCGTCCAAGGGTTTGGGTGCAATTACAAATGATAAAGGAAAGAGTTTAGGACTTGGAGCTGGGAAGACCTGCCTTTGAATCCTGTATCCTTTTTCATTTTGTAATCTGGGTCAGTTCACTTAACTCTTCTGAGCTCAAGTGTTCCCATCTCTAAAACAGGAAGATAAGGTGGTGGTTAGGGTTGAACATGTTGGGGTAAAGTAAAACAAGTAGCAGTTTTCCCATTATTATCAAAATGATTTGCAATGGGAAAGCCTTGGTGAACACTATAAATCTTCTAAAAATTTCAATTTGAATCCTGATTTTAATACTACTGACCTAATTTGACTTTGCGAAAGTCTAAAACAGGACAAAATACTAGTATGGTACTTATGCACATATGTAGTTAACACAAAAAGACATGTTCATTTTGGTGAGAAGTTAGAAATAAATCTTAGGAATCTTAGGTTTTGACTGTGATGTCCTAAACATATAAACGGTAACTTAACATGATCAGCGGTTGGTTTAATAGACCGTTTTTTTTGTTTAATAGATATTTTGTCTAATACAGAGGGAGAAAAATGATGAATGAAACCAAATTTGCAAAACTTCAACATTAATTTCATTTAGTAGCTTTCAATAATTTAAATGGATAAGAGAAAATTCGCCTGGTGAAACAGCAGGAAATAATTGAGATTAAAGAGTGAAAGTTTCCTTTTGTAGAAACAATCAGATTATCTGCATGGTAATGTACTCTAAGAATACTGATGTATATATATATAGTGCTGCGTATGCATGTGCCAATTAACTTAGTCTCTTGGCATTTTGGTGACATTGGAAATGTCTTCATTAGGAATACATTCTCCAAAGTTGGTTGCCTAAATGCTTCAGATATTGTGTCTGAGTGGGTTTTCTTGACTCTAAAGATGTGAACTATCTTTTTCAATTAGTAAAATGGATTGTAAGAACCCCACCACCCCCTGGGTGAGTGAGGAATGAGAACCTGTGAGCGCAGCATCCTGGTACCCTCAGAACAGTGAGGATCATGGACCCCCCACTTGAAGGGTTCATTATTCTCCACCTGACTCTAGGCTTGTCTGTCCTGCCCCGAGAATGTTGCGTGAACATTCAAAACGAACCTGCATGATTCTCATGTTAAGTGGCAGATCAAAAAGAGGAATTCCTTCAGGAGAAGGACAGCTTGTCTGTTTTTGTGTCTGCTTCCTTATGTATATTGGCAGACAAGACACTGGACTGAGGTGGGTAGTAAGTTTGGGAGTAGAGCATACATAGCTCTCACCTACTTCCAAGTGCTGGAAGCTTTTTATCTTTATCAAAAGAACCAGGCATTTTTGAGGTACTAACCTCGCTTCGGTCAGTTTATAATACGATTTTAATGGAATTCTAAACTGTCAAAAACAAAAAAAAGGTTATACAAATTAAAAATCACTAATCAATGAAGTATTTTCAGCTCTCCCTCCCTCAGTTTATTGCACCTCAAATAGACAGTGAGGAGGTGCATTATTTTTAATCTGAGTAACTTTCAAGAGAACTAAAGTAAAAATGATTCAAGTTCATTCACTTCTTTTCTAATTTCAGTTTCATCATGTGTTAAAGTACAAGCAAGTGGCTCCTAGTGCTGGTAACTGTTAACCTTAGGGTGAACCCCACACAAACTTTCCAGTTAGCCACAGCCAGGTCCCACCAAGGTAGGTCCCCGAGGGTAGGCAGGGCCTCTGGCAGGTACCTAAATCCCTTGCTTCCCTGGAATTTCATTCACATCTGTCTTCGTTATTGGTGGGTAACCTTTGTTCCCATCATTCTTTCTAGCCCGTCTGCAGCTGTGAGCCCAAGATTGTTCCTTTTAATTGTTGTGCCTTAATTAGTTGGTGCCGTTTAATGCTCAGAGTGCACACCCACCCCACACACATGCACACAAACTTTCACGAGATCCCTTGTACTTCTGGAGTGGTAATTCATGGAATTTTAAAAACATGATAAATTTTATTGCTGAGACATTAGATAAAGTTGTTTCATTATGCTGAGTGTATTGGAAATGGTCGAGTAATCCCAGCATCTGTCACAAGGCCGCTGGATAAGTGCTCAGGATTACTCATTGATACCTAAAAGGTAAAGAAGAGTAATGTTGGTTACTGGTCAAGATAGAAGATGAGAGTTTCAGAAAAATGAAGAGTAGCGGTCTTTCTGTTACTGGTGAGAGAGTCTGCCCTGTGTGAATGGGGAGGTCTTCGTTTTTGGATTCCCTGTGCAAAGATACACACGGGGATCTGTGCTCAGAATAAAGACAGCCAGAAGAAAGTAGCAAGCACCGAGCAGCTTATTAAGGTGAAAGTACACTCTCAAGGTAGGAGAGTGGGCAGGTTCTGGAAGGTGGAACCCATCCCTAGGTTGTTTTGGGATTGGGTATTATTGAATCTTTCTGGTTTGAGTATGTGCAGTGTGGTGGGTGGTCTTCAGTGGAGGCTGCGTCCAATCTTTGGGAAGACTCCTCCCACAGGGAATTTGTGACCAGAACCGTCATGGTGGCTTTTGTCCACAGGGCTGGGCAGTACCTGCAATGCAAATGCATTATAATACATCTAAGGTTACCCTGAGGCAGAGGTGAAAGAGGGGAGGCTTGCTCCGCACCAGAAGCTCCTGGTCTGTTAGTCCCAGGGTCTTAGAACCACCAGGTCAGAATGTTGTGCCCCCGGGCTTTTAATGCGTCACATATTTATCACTGTCCTTGCCTCCGGGGCCTGTCTCTATCATTCTCCCCTCAAGGACTTAGAACTCAGCCTCCCTTTGCTCCTTCCACTGCTCCGTCTAGCTTCTACCTAACTTTTCCATGACCCTACCCCCTACCATCCAAAACTCACTTTGTCTTCCACCAGCTTGAGGCCTGTGGGCTTTACTCACAGCTGTAAAACCTCCTCTGGGTCTTCTATCATCTGTCTAATAAGAACATTTGTTTTTAAATAACCTCTAAAATGCTAGGATTATAGTTCTTTTAAATTGGCAAAAAAAAAAAAAAAAACCTACTTAGGAAGCAGGAGAGTATTTTTCTTCTCACTTTAAAGCTAATATTCGCATTAAACATTAGCAGCTAAATGAGTCTCTGCCACACTGATCAACTTCTAGGCCACGATGCCAAACTGGGGCCTATCCTCATGGGTCATGCCTTATGGAAACTGCATCTGGTAACTGCTCCCAGCAATCCGTGGTATTGGATGTTGTCTTGGGGATGAAGACCTGCCTTTGAGCTACTGCAGCTTAGTCATGTTACTTACTGTACAAAATAACCCTAATTTTGATGGCAGTGTAAGCTGCAGTCAGCATCTGTCCACATTTGCATTATTTTCTCTATTCAGTGACATTACAAATGGAGAATTACAGATAATTACTATGTGTTAGTGCTCTGCTTTTTTCTTCCCCTTCATTTACAATGGCTTATTAAGATCAATTAAGAGGGAATGTCTGACAATGGAGGACTGTTTTTCATAGGCAGGAACTATTTATCCTGGGTAGATGCTTTAATGGCTTTGGGAATAGATAATCTTTTTCCAGAGAATCAGCATTGACAAAAGCAAGCAAACCGAGCCAGGACAGCATGTGCAGGACTTGACATTCCTGTCTGTGTACCAGGACACAGCTTTTGCTAGATTATTTATTTATTTAACTATCTAGGTTTTACCTAATAGGGAATTAGGTAAAGTTAAGTCAAAAGGAGGCAGAATCTGATATTCAAATACAGTTTTCCCCTCTTTGTGCCAGTTTTGGGAATCATTTTAGGGTTTTGGTGGGGATGTTGGAAGAACTAGAGATGAAAACAGAGTCCTACTGTGATGCTTAATCTCTGACCACAGAGTGTCTGTGGCTTTTTTTGTTTGCTCATTGAAAAAGATATGAGAAATACAGAAGCAAGTCGCCTCTCCACAAAAAAAAAGGGTATTCATAGTTTTCCCCATAATACTCTTTGAGGAAGACCTTTCTGCTCCATTCATACACATTTATAAAAGATCATGCTCAGGCAACCCAGGTGGCTCAGCGGTTTACTGCCGCCTTCAGCCCAGGGTGTGATCCTGGAAACCCGGGATCGAGTCCCACGTCAGGCTTCCTGCTTGGAGCCCCCTTCTCCCTCAGCCTGTGTCTCTGCCTCTCTCTCTGTGTGTGTGTGTCTCTCATGAATAAATAAATAAAATCTTAAAAAAAAAAAAAAAAAAAGATCATGCTCTTTGAGAGACTGGACCAAAGCCAAGAGAGGAAGGAAAGCTGTCATCAGTTTGTGAATAATTTTTGCAAGATGGGAATGTAAGAAATAGGGTGGCAACCAAGCAATCAGAAGTCTTTAAATCTAAAACTGAAAGGAGTGTTAGGATGAGAGTTAGTTGTACTTTGATTATAATTTTTTGGTTTTGCTAGTTATGTGAAACCTACAATGTGAAAGTCATCTCAGATCTGTGGTTAGTTTTCATTTTATAGATGAAGTTCAGAGATGTGAAGTGACTTGTTCAGGGTCTCATTGGCCACTTGGGATCTCTGACCCTTTCTGGGTCTCTGTCTCTAACCTCTGACTCTTCCCCCCCATCACTGGTGGGTCTGGTTCAGTGAGTGCAGCACAGACCTCTCAGGAGGAAGCTTGTATGGTTATGATGGAAAAGCTATGCTGTGTGAGTCTTTTAGGAGGGTGAGTGCTGGGGGTGGCTTGCCAGATACTGAATATCTGGGTTTAGATATACATAAGTGCTCTGAGTAAAAATGGGTTGAGATGTTAGAAATGGAATTGGGGGTGGGCAGTGCTCCGGGGGAAAAAGGAGAGGCAGTCCTGGGGTTGGGGAGAGGCTGGATGAAGGAGAGTAGAGAGAAGTGCCCAACACTTCTATCTAACCCCAAAAAGCTTTAGTAAAATGGCAAAGTTCATGAGAGATAGGGTTCTTGGTTTTCTTTGGAGGCCAGCAATGGAACTGAGTATATAAACGAGGCAGTGTAGTCCAGGCTCAATAAGCATATGAGTACCTGGATATGAGATAATGTTACATGCTCAGCCTGGCATGGAAGCTCCTTTATGAGTATAGTAGCATAATGGGATTTGAAAACAGAGCCCATGCTTATCGCCATTACTAACTCCCAAGGACACAGTGTGAAAGCAATGCCAGTCTGTTAAACAGATGATTAAAACAATATAGTCGACCAAAAATTCATAAAATGAGTTGCTAGGGCTACTTAGGAGGTCTCTATTGGGTCATTTCCCCAAAACCTAGGCCCTAGGTGTTAGAACTTGGTTTTGCTTTTGTATGGATTTAGGGAATCTGGTTTTCCTAGGGCAAGACCACTGGGTAGTGATGGTCACCTGGGGAGGAGGCAGTTCTGCAGGCTAGAAACCAGCCGCCTTCAGGACACTCCAGGCTTTACCTTGACCTCAGACTGCCCACTACAGTCAGAACTTGGGGAGCCCAGAGGCCTTTTTAGTAAGGCCAGTTCATGCCAAGTTGTACTAGGCCTGTGTCAGCTGGGTACGTAGCATCTCTGGACTCATTCTTCTTTTTCTTTAGTGCTCTTTAATAATTAAAATTTTCTGTGACTGTTTCAATCTGAACCAGTTAAGCTAAGAGGAACCAAGAGAATTCTTTGATCCACTCAAGCCAGAGAAATTAGACAAAAGTGGTACCTCATAGTATGTTACACAAAGTGTCAAAAAACAAAGCCCAGAACTCATTTGTGCTCAGATGCCTCCATTCAGAGAAGGACATAAGATGGTAGGTATAGTGGTTAAAAGCATTGTCTTGGGGTGCCGGGGGTGGCTCAGTGGCTGAGGGTTTGCCTTTGGCTCAGGTCATGATCCCAGGATCCTGGAATCAAGTTCTCCATCAGGCTCCTTCCAGTGAGCCTGCTTTTTTCTCTGCCTATGTCTCTACCTTTCTCTCTGTGTGTGTCTCCCATGAATAAATAAATAAAATCTTTAAAAAAAAATAAAAGCATGAGCTCTGAAACCAGAATTTCTGGGTTTGATCTTGGTTTGGCTACTCACTAGCTCTATGATCTTGGGAAAGTCACATCACCCTTATGTGTTAAAAAAAAAAAAAATAGGACCTAGTGCAGAGGGTTGAGATTAATTAAATATAGAAAAAATATATAGAGAAAGCATTTAGAATAGCTTTGCTGTTCTTTTTTGCCATAAGCTTTGGGATTTCCAGGTTCAGTGTTCCCATGAGGGAAGTACTCACAAAGAAAAAAATTAACATGCAGCAGTATATAAGAAGGAAGGAGAAAGTTAGAGAAGTCTGGCTCCAGATTTTATTGCCTCCTCTGCTTTCTCTCTATTATGAATAACCTTCCCGACTCTATGCTTCATCTCTGTTTCTGCCCTCTGTATACAGTCCAGCTCCATTAGTACTGTATAAGGCAGATTATTAGTAACAGATTATTTCAAAATTTAGCAGCTTAAAATAGCAATAAAAATTATTACACAGTTCTTGTGGGGCAGAAATTCAGGAGCAGCTTTTAACGAGGTGGTTCTGGCTTTAAGATGGTTGACAAGGTCATAGTCAGGGTGTGCACCAGGGCAATAGTCACCCGAAGGTCCTGCCAGGAGTGGATGATCCTCTTCCACGGTGACTTGTTCACTTGGTGGCAGGTTGGTGCTCGCTGTTGGCAGGAGGCATCAGGTCTCCACCATGTGGGCCTCTCCATAAGTTGGCCTCAGAGCATGGCAGCTGGGTTTCCCTAGAGCAAGTGCTCTGCAGGAGAGAAGCCCTCCTGTCTGTGACCTAGTCTTGGAAGCCAGACACCATCATTTCCATAAGAGTTTAGTAGTCACGTGTCAGCTCCTTGCAGCAACGGAAGGGACTAAACAAGGGCATGAAAGTCAGGAGGTGAGGCTTAGGGGAACCACACCCCTTCTCTCTGCTTTCATCTCTTCATCAGCCACCTAGAATTTCTTCCTGAGGCTGCCCGTTTCCTCAATAAGTTTTTGTCCATTTTCCTTTTTCAAAGCTAAAAAGTCTCTCCCTATTAGTTTTATTGCTTTGTTCTCCTCCCAGTCCTTTTGTTCTCCTGACCCATCACCCCTGCCCATTCTTTTCTCTCCCCTTCAAATTCTAGAATCTCACCACCACTGATGTTTTCTTCTTAATCCTCCACTTCCTCTTGACCTCAGGCTGTGATCTCCTGTTTCCTCTGCCCAAGCTCCTTGGAGTCCCTTCGATCTAGCTGATAACTTTCCCTGCGGGAATATTTTCTGTGCTTAAATCACAGCATTTTCTTTGGGACAGATAGGCAGTAAAGAGTACTAAATGTGTCATCAGCTGCCAGATGGATGAAGAAAGCATTTCCCTGGAATTTAATTCATCATCCATGTCCCGGTTTAGGACTTTCAAGGCTATAGTAACTTAAGGCTTCCGAGTCAGGGGCACATCTGTGGACGCTGAGGGATAAAATGTCTCATGTTTTGATGCTGAAGTGCATGCCCAGAGGCTGTCTACCATGAGTATTCTTGTTGGTTGAAAGAAGAAAGAAAAAAAAAAAAAAGTACATTTGGAACACTGTCCAACATCTTGAGATTATAAACGGTCTGATGTGCTGATATTTTATCTGATGATGTCTCCTGGGTCTACTGGTGGTGAAAGATTTTCCAGATTTGTGAAGTGTGATGAAAGGGCAGTAGTATCTCATACTGATTGGCAGAGCTAAAATGCAACTCTTTGACCCTCTGAACTTCAAAACTTCTTTTCGAAGCTGTGAAATGTAAATCCACAGTAGCGGCTGACCTTAGACGCTTTTGCTTTTCCCTGGAGCTTTGGTTTTTCTCTGGTATTTAAAACTAGTTAATAATCTTTGGTACTGAGAGATTGACTGCTTCTATGCACTTTTTATTACCCTAGAAATGCTTGGTGGTGACTTCATCTCTGAACGTAATTGGTTTTATTGACAGAAACAAAAACAAAAACGAGGGACTAACTAAGCAGTTTTGAAGACTTTTCTGTGGCCTAACAAAATCCTCTTTATAAATCTCAGACTGCTTGAGGACAGTGATTTGCACATTGTGGGTGTTCAGTAAATAGAGACATTTGGTGGGTAGATGGCTCAACGGGGCTGAAGCCCACCTGCATGGAACTAGAGGGAGAGTTTGCCAAGCAAATCAGTGTATAAATGGGATCAGTTGTAATAACTTTATTTGAATATAAGCAACTCACATGTTAATCTTAAATACTCCCTTACTCATGACAGTGGCCCATTAGGAATTATTGGTAGTAGACTGAAGATAATTGGGTGGAGTTAAGACTTAGAAGTTATAGTGAATTGTCCTGTACCAGTGAGTGGCAGTGGTAACTTCCATAATTTGAACTGAAGAGGGAGGCACCTCTCCCAGTACCCTGGTGTCCAAGAAGTTGATTTCTCACAGTGAAAGCACGCAGACGTTGTTAGCAGGTGGGCATGCTTATACTGCTTGTCCGTTGCTCAGAATTCAATAAGCCAACACTTTGAAGGGTTCACTTAATAAGGATATGCGGAGATGCTCTGCCACTTTTAGTGGACCACGTAGTCAACTGAGGTGGCAGTGATACTCAGAGGAACAGAAAGGCACAAATCAGCAGGTTCTATGCAGCCCCTTTCATTGACTGTTGAGTTGGCTTTTGCATGCTTTCTGTTTAGCCAGATAATTCACTATTTACCACTGTTAACCAATCACAAAGACCAAACGCCACTAATTTAGCCAAATGAAAACAAGTCTGAGGTATGGCTACAGATAAGAATGCTTTATTGTATATTACCAAGCTTTAGGTGCTGATTCAGATTAATTGTTCTCCTATATCATTCCAAAGAGTGAAATATTTCAGAGTCAGTTATCACAAATCCAATATATAAGTGCTGAAGGTATGTTTTTATTTTTATTTTTATTTCTTTTAATCCAAATATAATTAACAGGGCGGCCCGGGTGGCTCAGTGGTTTAGTGCCGCCTTCAGCCCAGAGCGTGATCCTGGAGACCCAGGATCAAATCCCACGTCGGGCTCCCTGCATGGAGCCTGTTTCTCCCTCTGCTTGTGTCTCTGCCTCTCTCTCTCTCGAATAAATAAATAAAATTTAAAAAATATATATAATTAACATAGTGTTATACTAGTTTCAGGCATACAATATAATGATTGAACAATTCTGTGCACAGTGCTCATCACAATAAGTGTACTCTTAATCCCCTTCACCTATTTCACACCACCACTACCTCCCCTGTGGCAACCACCAGTTCTCTATATTTAAGTCTGTCTTTGTCTTTATTCCTCTGTTTTGTTTCTTAAATTCCACATATGAGTGAGGTCATATGATGTGTCTTTCTCTGACTTAATTCTCTTAGCATTATACCCTCTACCTCTGTCCGTATTGCTGCAAACACAAGATTTCATTCTTTTATATGACTTAATAAATTTATCCATTCATTAAATTCTTGGGTTGCTTTCACATCTTAGTTATAGTAAAGAATGCTGCAATAAAACATAGCAGTGCATTTGTCTTTTCAACTTAGTGTTTTCATTTTCTTTGATTAAATACCCAGTAATGGAATTGTTGGATAATAGGGTAGTTCTATTTTTGATTTTTTTGAGAACCTTCATACTGTTTTCCACAGTGGGTACACCAGCTTGCGTTCCCACCAAAGTGCATGAGGGTCCCTTTTTCTCCACATCTGTACCAACACTTGTTTCTTGGGTTATGATTTTAGCCATCCTGACAGGTGTGTGGTGATACCTCATTGTGGTTTTGATTTGCATTCTCCTGATGATGAGTGACGTTGAAACATCTTTTCTTGGGTCTGTTGGCCATCTGTGTATCTTCTTTGGAAGATTTCTGTTTTTGAATGCATTTCTAATGTAGCATTTATCGCAATTCATGCTGGCTTTCCCTTTTAATTAATGGAATTGATATTTTTTTTATGGAATTGATATTTTAAAATATTTTTTAAGCCCACAAAAATGATAATGGAAGCAAATCTCTTTGCAAGTAGTAGCTGGTAATACTGGCTTCTAAAAACCTTCAATACATTTCAGAGGTCATCTTTTTAAGGAAAAAATTTCTTAACTGTATGTGAGGAAAGGTTCTGGATTTATCAATTTGTACATTATTTGACTAAATTACAGGGATGTGACTATAATTCTCTAATCTGAAAGCATGTCCTAAATATACCACAATGAATATTTTGGTGAGTGGGTCTTGTACTGGGTGTCATCCCTACATTAATTTAATAGCCTTGAAAGACTTCTTGTTTTGTCTTCCTAGAGGAGGGGACAGTGTGAGAATAGCTAGATAGCTCCTGGGCTTTGGAGTCAGGCCTGGGTTTAGATTCTGATTCCACATTTGCTGTGGTGTTTGGGCAAGTTATAAAACCTCCCTGAGCCTTGGTTGCTTCACTGATCAATGGAGATTATGATATTACCTAATTCATAAGATGTGAAGTACTCATTTTAGGACTTGCCACAAAGTAGGCATTCAGTAAACTATAAAAAGTGTCTTGTTTTTAACAAAGAAAAAGTCGTTCTTTGGCTATAGATAACTTGCAACGGTTAGATTGTTGGATGAGTGACCAGGAGCATTTATGGTAGCTGAAGAATTATAGTTGCTGCCAGAAACTTCCTCCACAGAGGTTCTCAACCTTGGTCACACATTAGATCATCTCTGGAGCTTTAAAAATACTGATTCCCAGGCCCTACACCAGGGATTCTTTACTCTGGGGCGCAGCCTAGCAATAGAAGCTTTCAGATTATTCCAGGTGGTCCTAACGTATACTCAAGGCCCGAGAATTGCTGCTTTACAGCAACAGTACCCTGAGTTATTCTGTTCCATAGTTTTAAAGTGTAAGAATTAGATTCCTAAGAAAGTTCTTGTAGACCAAGAGTTTGCTTGCTGGCCAAATTCGGCCCATAGTCTGACTTTCTAAATTAAGTTTTATTGGAACACAACCACACTCCTCCATTTACATGTGCTCTGTGACTGCTTGCTTTCTTCAATAGCAGAGCTGAGTAATTGTGATAAAGACCATACTATAAAGCCTAAAATATTACTCTCTAGCCTTTTGCAGAAAATATTTCTGACCCCTGCAGTAGGTCACTTAAAAATTGAATTATAGTGCCATTTTCCAAGATGCCTCAAAAAAGTCAACTCACTACACAAGAATATCTCCTAGATTCTGCTCAAGTGCTTCCTTTCATGAAAACTCAGAATGAAGTAGTGTCCAGGAATATACTCAAAAGTCAATAGTAATATGCTATAATGCATTGATGTAGTCACTTCCACTTTTCTTGGAGAATTGCCTATCTTTGAATAAAACTTCACATTTTTAGTGTAGTACCTAACCTTTCTCTTTAAGTTTTAAGTCTTGTAGAAGTTGTAATAATCTACTTATTGAAGAAATTTAATGTAAGGCACTCTGACTTGACTTCTTGGCTAAAAATGTAGAAAGCTGGAATGTTACTTATTATCAGCCATGATTGAGTACATAGCATTTACTCAGCCATGAATGCCTTTTTAAATGATACTAGCAGTTGAGGACACATTATAGCTTTTTCTGCTCTATTTTCAAGTCTTTTAAAAATGTTTTTAGCAGAAGTGAACCAAACAGAAACGGACTCATAAATACAGAGAACACACTGGTGGTTGCCCGAGGGGAGGGGTCTGGGGGGATGGGTGAAATAGGTGAAGGAGCTTAGGAGGTAAAGTATAAGCTAGGGATTATAGTCAATAATGTTTTAATAGCTCTGTTTGGTAACAGATGGTAACTATACTTATTGGCGCATTTTATAATGTATATGAATGTCCAGTCATCATGCTGTGCACCTAAAGCTCTTGTAATTTTGCATGTCAGCTATCCTTCAATTAAAAAAATATAAACATACGGATCTCTCTCAAGGGCTTAAAGTAGTGCTGTCCAATAGAACATTCTGAGATGATGGAAATGTTCTATGTCGGTGCTGTCCTATATCGTAGTCACCAGACACATGTGGTAATGAGACACCTGACATGTGGCTAGTGCAGCTGAGGAATTGAGTTTTCTTTTCTTTTGCTTTTTTTTTTTTTTTTTTGAATTTTCTTTAAAAAGTTTTTAGCAGAAGCAGGTTCTTAGGCATTTCCTTTCCTTGGGTGCTTTTAAAAATGGAGCTGCTGCTGCTGCCAGAGGCAGGTAGATAGGGCAGCGGTGACAGGGTCTCCTGACATTCGCAGCAATACCTCTAGTCTTTTCCATCACCTTCCCTCCTTGACCAATCAGGACCTCATTAGGAAATTTGCTCCCCTCTTCCCGTCCCCCCCCCAACCATAATCACATCTTTTTGAACCAGTTAGTAATTATGGAAGATAATCTTGAAAGGGCCCAGATGCTGCCATCCATTTATGCTTTATTGAGGAGGATCTTCAAAACACGCAGCATCTTAGGCGCTTTCTTTGTGCTGTGTCAGCATCGTAGTTGCTGATGGAAGCACGAATGCTCATTAGCATTTTAAGAGATTTTAATAAAAATTGTTAGTTTGACAACAGGAATGGGGCAGGTTTAATCAGGAATGCCATATTTTAATCTCTCCTGCTAATTCAGTCCTTGCTTCAATAAGGAGAATAATTCTCTTGCACGGGTCAGGGAAATCTGTAAATTGTGCCTGGGAAACAGGGAGGATTCTGTAGTCCTAGCTTTATCCCCTGCATTTTCATTGCTCTTTGTCTGCATGTCTCTCAGGGCACTGGGAATGCTCTGCTTTATAGTCCGCGATAGACACTTCACATTTGCCAGGGATCTGTCCAGAGATCTCGGTGAATACTCGGCTTTTCTTGTACCCCAGGAGCACCAAGCTTCCTTCCTGGGAGGTCAAGGGAGCTTAATCTCATGAGGAGACCTCATGAGATTGTAAACTTCTGGCCAGGAGGAATCCTATCTCCTCATCTTTATATCCTCTAGCAACCCTGCGTAGGTTATTGCCTTTAGGAGGTAAAGTATAAGCTAGGGATTATAGTCAAAGGAGGAAAGGAGGGCTGTTTCCGTGTCAGCTCACGTCCCTGTCTGTTCGGCTGTGCCATCATGAAATGACTCCCCTTTCCTATTTTCATTTTCTAAGCTTTTTCAAATCAAGGAACGTTATTTGGATGGTAATTATTAGGTATGTTACTCCTGTTAAGTCTATGTACGTCTTTGGTTTGGTTTTGTTTTTGTGAATGCTTGAGGTTCAATACTTAAACGATTCAGTTTGAGGGTTTTGAAAAATGTTCTTCTTGCCATCATTATTTGCTAAGAAAGCTGCACTTGCTGGTGATTTAGTGACACCTTTAGTGACACCTACCCGTGAAAGTAGCCTCTCCTTCGGCCCTTACCACAGGCCACTTGCTCCCCTTGGGCTCAGACTTGAGCCCAGGTCTCGCTGTCTTTTAGTTGCCAGGAAACCAGTTCCCACCCCTCCCTGTCTCCTGATTCTTTCCTTGCTGCCTGTGAATCCCAACACAAACCGTGTTTGTCATTGCTGGGCTGTACAGGGAATTGGGATAGGTCGGAGTAGGGGTTTAATCAAAACAAACACTGGGAAAGTTACAGTGGTTCACTGGAACTAAATTAGTAAATACTCTGAGGAGTCACCCAACCATGTGAAAGTGTAGATGGAGGTAAAAATGCCTTCGTTTTAGCCCCTTCCAAGATTTCCCTCTCGGAGAGCACTGGAGTTAGAACACATCAGCTTGCAGCCAACTAAACTTTACCCTAGTTAGCTCGAGAAAGGGACTTGTTAGAAGAATGTTACCTGCTTCCAAAAGAGCTAGGCAGGAAGGCCTGGGGGAGGGCAGGGTCTTAGGACATCAGCAGTGGGGCTGCGTACAGGACATTTCCCTAGGCTCGGAGTGTAGAGGGGAGAGAAGGTCCCTGCCCAGGCCCTGACTCAAGCAGCTGCGGCCTGAGGGTGTGGGGCTGCCCTGTTCTGGGCTGGGAAATGTAGACACGCCGGCAAGCTGGTCACTATCCGTAGTTGTTTCCAGGCATTACCGTCCACTTCCCCTATCACTGTAAGCCAGGAGTGAGTAGTGATCAAAAGGGATCTTTGCATTTATTCTTTGAGATAGAATTTTCTCCAAAATGGCATTCTTCTTGTCTTTATTCTATTAAGAATTTGACTGATGTGAATTTAATTTGGAGCTCGTATTCCCTTGACTGACAGTTTTCAGTGTAGGAAGGGGTAGATTAGAAGAGGAACAAATTTGGAATGAATGATTTAGCAAAAGATCTCTTGTAGCCATTGTACATTCAACAGTTTGAAAACATTTCTCAGTCATTGGATTCAAGACTTTGCCAGATTTTTTTTTTTTTTTTTTTTTTTTAAGATTCTATTTGACCGAGAAAGAGAGAGAGAGAGAGAGCGCAAAAACAGGGAGCAGCCGGCTGAGGTAGGAGAAGCAGGTTCCTTTTGGAGCAAGGACCCCAAATCAGGGCTTGATCCCAGGACCCTGAGATCATGGCCTGAACTGAAGGCAGACACTTAACTGACTGAGCCACCCAGGCGTCCCTGTGCCAGATGTTTTAAGGACAAAATCTACTAATAACTAATACTGAGTTAGTGTTATATGTCAGTGAGGGGCTCGGTTAAGTGTCCATCTCTTGATTTTTGGCTCAGGTCATGATCTCAGGGTCCTGAGATGGAGCACCACTGTGGGCTCCACTCTACATCTGGGCATGGAGCCTGCTTAGGATTCTCTCTCTCTCTCTCCCCGCCCCCTCCCTCTGCCCCTTTCCCCAGATCATACACTCTCTCAAACAAATAAGTCTTTAAAAAATAAATTGAAATAATGTATAAAATTCATGAAGAAAAAAAAGGTGAGAAACAAACTGGGCAGATGGACAAATCATGGGGTTATTCGGGTGGGGTTATTCTATTGGTCACAAAGATCCCCCCACCCCACCTCCCACTTCACCCCCCCACCCCAAGGCTTTGGATCCTAGGGATGACATCAGAGCTGTCCTTGGAGAAGTTTCTTGGCAATCTTGTGTGGAATGGCTGAGATTGAAAGTAACTAAGGAGGCCAAACTTTGATGAGGCGCCAGGAGAAGCCGAAGGAGGACCAGGACCAGGGTGGTAGCTGTGGAAACAGAACTGACCAGAGAACCTTGTGGCTTTCTTTTAGGCTTCCCGTTAAGTCCCTTCTCTGGGCTTTGGTTTTAAACAAGGTAGCTTTTAAACATTCTAGCACAGACTACAGCTGATTTTGGAGTTGCCTTTAATTTCAGCAGCAGAAAAATAGAACAAAACAAAGAAGCTGAATTTTGAAAAACTGCCTGCTAGTTACCTTGTGAGAAACATAATGATTGAACTCTGAGGAGCCAGTGGATAGTGAAGCATTGTGGTATTGGCATCAGGTTAAGGGTAGCCCGAAAGGGATCCTCCCCACGTTGCTACACAACTTTTCTGCATGTCAGAGTGAAGGAGACAAAACTTGTGAGCATGTTTACCTCAGGACAGGCGCTGATTTGTTGTCTCTCAGAACTGCTTTTCTTTGGCCTCACGTTCCTAACAGGACACGCTGCTGCTGGTTTTAATGTCCACACCAGGTGGTCATATGGGATCTGAGAAAACAGAGCAGTTTCTAATACCTCTTATTCTTGAGGCTCGTATCTTGTTCCAGAAGAACTTCTGGATGATTCTGTTTGAAACAATGTGTATAAGTATTGGGCTTTCCTGGGTTTGGAACCAGACTTAGTATCTGTGAGGTTCTTACTTCATCCAGGGGTAGAGAGAAGACCCAGGGTCTCCAACTTGTGAACACTTTGGGAAGGGCAGAGCCCTGGCTTGGCCCTGTCATTTATGCCTTTAATCAGCGAGTATTAATTCAGTACTGTGTGTGCCAGGCCCTGTGCTGCATACGGGAGATGCAGTGATGAGTAAGACACAATCACTATGGGACGGAGGAACCAGGGTAGTTTGGGCATCGAGGCAAGCAGGTAGGTTCAACGATACAAAAAAATGTTGAAGAGACTTCTCAGTATTTGGCAAGTCCTTTGACCTTGGAAGCTCCTGAAAGGAATAATTTAAAAAATGAGAGAAAGAAAGAACATTAAAGTTCAAAGAGAAAAAATTGAGTTCAAAAGCCTTAGAGTCTTAGGGATAAAGAAAAAATTCCACCTAGAAGCATACATACATTTTCCAAGCATTCATAATAATAAACTTGATGTGAATAATATTCATATACGAGTTTTTCAATTCTAAGAATTACAGAGATTTTTGTGTTAGACTGCGAACTTGAGCTTCATTGAGTTGGAACATGTCTTTTCGTTTTCTCTCTTATTTCTCTCTGGTTCCTAGTAGTAAGTCTTTAAAATGGTTAGGAGGAATTCTTTCTGTGTTAGGGTCAGTAAAGAGGGTTGAGCCAGGGGTGTGCCCTGGATCTTGAATCCACAGGAGGCTGTGGAAGGGGATTCAGTCCTAGGCATGGGCCTGGAGTTCTGAGAAGGGTTTCACCTTAGCGGGCACTCCTGAGGTCCACCCCAGGATAGCTGTGGCATCTGGGGACTCGGTTCTGACATTTCTTGGAATTACCTATAGTTCTAAACCTTATCTGCCACTAAGAAGTACCTTGTTCAGCTGTGATGCCATAATAGTTTGCTTTGCTTTATTCCATTGAAGTCAAAAGTAGAGCAGTATCAAAGAGGGCAATTAACTGTCAATTTCCTGATACCCAATCTGAATTGAGAGTGCTGTAAGGAAGATGTGTGTTAATCATATAGGGAAGAGATGATGTTTTTGTAACATATATTTGCACAGTGTAATCATTCTCTATTCACCAAGGATTAGCTAGCTGAAGATTTGTAAAATTTTCCTGATAAATAATGGTCACTCTCCTCTTTCAGCAGGTTTCTGCACACGGTGGATCCTCTTCCAATGTAAATGGTGGACCTGAACTTGGTCGTTGTATGAGTCCTGAAGGTAGTCCCCAATCTGATGATTGTTTTTATAAAGGAAGTCATCCATGTGAACTTGGTGGCCGCCCAAGACCCAACTGGGCTAAATTATGATCTTCCTAAACAGGGATGTAATCATGGTCACCAGTTAGCCTATTGAGCCTTGGTGGGAGTTGCTTCAGCTTTTTAATTAAGCTAACCCAATTTCAGATTTTACGCTTGGGCTTCCTTTATTTTTCCTTAGTGGCAGTCTGCTCAAGTCCTACATGTAGGCTTTCCTGTCTCTCAGTTAGGTAGCAAAAGTGTGTTTCTTCATTGGATGTCTGCTACATGCTGTGCATTGGGATACATTGTAAGATATAGTCATTTTAACCACTTCCTCCTCCTGCCTCTCCCCCATCCGCTTTTTGAGAGGATTTTCAGCCAGGAGTTAGCCTTAACACGTATCCCTGCTGGGAATAATTTTCTTTACTAGAAAACCCTGAGGAGAAATCTTGGGGTTTCTAAAATTGAATCCCCACCGTAATCCTCTTCCCTTTTCTCGAGAGCTAACAAAGAGGTTTACAAAGCTTAGGTTAAATTTCCTTTTACTTGTTTCAGCTGATATTTCAGGGATTTGTTAGATTTGTTTGATGATGTTGGTTTCAGATTTCACAACGAGATCAAAAGGAAATTGGTGATTCAGGTGTTCCCTTCAGAAAATATGCTTAGAAATTTTCTTATGGTTCACCATAGATTTAGAAATGAACGCATTGTGATTTATTATTTTACAGATATGTAGGAATTGAGATGAAGTGCTGATGTGTTTGCTAGACTTTGCATTTATCCTTTTGTGCAGGTGTGAATGGAAACAGGTGCTCTGAATCATCAACTCTTCTTGAGAAATACAAAATTGGGAAGGTTATTGGTGATGGGAATTTTGCAGTAGTCAAAGAGTGCATGGACAGGTGAGTGGATAGTGAGGATGATCATTTGTTTACCTACATTTCTCACCTGGAGTTTATTCTTACCTGAATGAATGAACAAAAGGCCTTCCTGGGAGGTTTTTTTCCTCCCTTCCTGGAAAAAGTCTATCCTTAGGACCAGCTGTTTTGTAAGCCCACAGGCAACTTGACCTGGAAAAATATAGGTATACACGCAGAGCATAAACTTGCTTTGTATGTAGTTGGGCTGAGAGCTTTTCAGGTCTCATCCATGAGCCAGAGAGGAATAGGAAAGAATAAGATTCAGTAGCACTGACCTTTGTCAGGCACTGTTCTCAGTGCTGTGCTTGTATTATTAACCCATGTAAACTGCACAGTAACCCTCTCAGTTAAAACTTAGTTGTGTAGACTGGTAGGTCAGGATACAGGAGCTCTGACCAATTAAGATCAGGGTCAACCAACTTTTGCCTATATGAAAACTATATTTTTGATTATTCAGCTTTATTTTGTTGAAGGTCCTGAATTCTCAAGGGGTAAGAAATCCATTCTTTTAATTCGAGGCCTTTCATAAACTATATAAAAACTGGAAAATACTCAGGTTAGAGTTTTCGTGGTGATAGGTCAATACCCCATTTTTTTCTAAGTGGTAATTTTTATTTTTTGTGGGGAGCTTTCCAGAAAGTCGCGACTACAGCTTTTCCATTTTGCTGCATCTCCAGTGAAACTTTCCTGCTCCTTGTAGAGGACACTCCCCATCCTCTAAGTTCTCGACATAGCTCTAATGTACAGTTTGCCACCCAAGTAACAAATAAAGCATCTGAAATATGATCTCTAAAGACTTACTAGAAATCTGAGTCAGGGTTTGGTTTACATGATGGGGAAGCGATTTAAATGAAAGTTATTCTTCTAAGGTCAGCTTCATCAGTGTGTGCTATGACCATGTGGCAAAAGCAGCTGCGCTTGAGAAAACTGATGTATTCCAGGAATACTGACTGCAGTGTTCTTTGTTTAACTGTGCTCCTATTCTAAAAGATATTTTGGCGTGTTCAGATTAAATTATGTTAAAGGTGATTAAAAATTAACATCCACATTTGTATGCCCAAGTATGTATGTCTTTACTACCAGATAATAGGCATTTAAAGGTGTGGGTAAAATGGGACTAGATGGAATTTTAGCTGAGAAATAGATATTGAGGGGGCACCTGGGTGTCTCAGTGGTTGAGCATCGGCCTTCGGCTCAGGGCATGATACCGGGGTCCTGGGATCGAATCCTGCATTGGGCTCCCTGCAGGGGGCCTGCTTCTCCCTCTGCCTATGTCTCTGCCTCTCTCTGTGTGTCTCTCATGAATAAATAAATAAAACCTTAAGAAAGATATGGAAAATCTAGGGCTTTTTAATCATTATTAGATGAATGTAAAGTTATATTGATAATAGAATATTTTTAATTATTTGGATTCATTTTGCTTAATTTATTCTGCCTCCGAAGAGAACTATTTTGAGATTTAAATATGGAAAAAGTTTCTTGTCCAGCTTTGATACAACAGAGTTTCAGTACTTTTAATATGCAAGTTATGTAGTATTGTAAGTATTAATATTTATAAAAGGAAATTAACAGTGTGGCTTTGGATTTTTTTTTCTTTTTTGAGTACCTTTCTCCCTGACCCCACTCAGCATTGTCGCTGATGTACAGAGGAAGCCAGTACTTCTTTGAACTGTTTTCCTGTTGTAAAAGATGTTTAGAAGAATACCTTAGTTTCCTCTAGTAGAGGAAATCAGGAATGATTATATCTTTATTTTTTTTTTTTAAGGAATGATTGTATCTTTGATTTGTATCTTTAAATTGCCTTTCTCTGATCGTTTCATAGGTCCACTGGAAAGGAATTTGCCCTGAAGATTATAGACAAAGCCAAATGTTGTGGAAAGGTACAGTATACATAAGTGTTCTGTCAAAAAACCTGAGAAACCTTGGTAAGATGTTTACCGTGGTGAAGGAATTTAAGTGGGCACTGATAAGACCTTAGGGGGGAGGCCATTGATGATAATGAAGGAAACACTATCAGCCCGTTTTTTTTCTTTCCTTGTTATTTTTAAAAAAACTTTAATCTTAAAACAGTAAATTGAGTTCATCTGGTTCTAGCTATAAAAAATATAAGTTTTCTTCTTTGGGAGAGGCCTCTATCAAAACCCAGCAGTGCTCAAAAGATGCAACACAAACTGTCGTGAGTCTAAGACCTTACCCTACTTTTTGACTAACAGTTTAGCCTTCTCCCTTTATGGACACTGGCTGAAGACACAAGATTGCTGGGTCAGAGACAAAAGACTTTATTTGCTGTGGCACAGGAGGTAGCATTGGTTCCTCTTAGCCTCTGAGTCCCATGGAAGTGATTCGGAGGAGCCCTGCTGATTGCTGTACACAGAATGGGTTATATCACATCTGAGGATCTTTAAGCTTAGTAAACCCTCAATGAGGGGGCTGCTAGCAAACCTGTCCAAACTTTGCCCTAGAGGAAAACTTTGGTTTCCTGACCATGATCATAAAAATAATCTGCCTTCTACCCTTGAGGGAAGCCCTATTTCTATGTTACAAATACCTTGGGAAGTAGTTTGTAACAAAAGCTGATACAAGATGTGCAGTCACAAGGAATTGCCTGCCTTTCCCCCTCAATGAACTTTTTTCTTTCCCAATCTTAAGCTGGGCTGGGAAAGATCAAATGGTGAAATGCTACTGGAGTATTGATATGTTAACTATAAATATTCAATAGCAGGGATGACAAAGGCCTTTTTATTTTTTCTCATTTATTTATTTTTTTAAGATTTTAGTTATTTATTCATGGCAGACGCAGAGACATAGGCAGAGGGAGAAGCAGGCTCCATGCAGGGAGCCCGATGTGGGGACTCCCAGGACTTCAGGATCATGACCTGGGCCAAAGGCTCAACTGCTGAGCCATCCAGGTGTCCTGACAAAGGCCTTTTTAGATTACTTTCTGGTAGCATAGCAGTTAAGAAAGCAGGCTCTAGAACTCACTGTCCAACACATGTGACTAGTCTGAATTGAAATGCAGATGTAAAATACACAGTAGATTTTTGAAGACTTAGTACTAAAAAAAAAAAAATGTTGTACCTCGTTAATATCTTTTTTATTTGATTGCGTGTTGAAATGGTAATATTTTGGATATATTTGGTTACATAAGTTAATAGTTTTATCTGTGTCTTTTGACATTTTTAATGGTGTATTAGAAAATTTAGATTTATATATGTGGATCACATTATATTTCTGTTGAACAGTGCTATTCTAGTGCTAGATTGTATAAAATTTTAGTCTTGTTTTGCTTCTTTTTGCTGTGCTACCTTGGAAAAGTGACTTAACCCCTCTGTGTTTCTGTTTCTCCCACTAAAATGTGGTTAATAATATCTAAGATACAAGGTTATTGTGAGGATTAACTAAACTAAGGCATGGAAAACCTGTAGAGAACTACCAGCATGTAAGAATTTAGCACATATTAACTGTTAATATTATTAATATGCTACAGGAATTCACAGTGTATAATTAATTAGGAGAATTGAAGCAATAGTAGTGATTTTATATTTATGGAACTCCTAAACTAGTCTTCATTGGAAACTTACAAAATTATGTATTTTTAACAGGAAATTTTTAAAAAATTTTAATAGGAAATATTATTGTAAAATCTTAGGCAAAAGTCAAATTTGTCATTGCTTTTTTTTCTAACCATACCATGATAGCTAATGAAGCAGAGATTGTGCAAAATGCCCCCTTTCTTTGAATAATTAAGCTTTTCCTACAGCTAATTTTCTTTAAATAATTGTGTGCTTTTGCTTATTGTTCAGACAATATCATTAAATTTTTAACTGCAAAGCCTTTTCCCCATATGTAAATAAGTGTTGCTTTTTCTGGTGTTGTGGGATTTAAGCAGAATGTGTCATACTTTGGGGAGCCACGCTTGAAGTAACTGTATTAAAGTATTTTTATCAAAAAAGTGAAAAAAAATTGCTGTGGTAGGGATATTGTTTACCTGATTAAAATTTAAGCAGCTGTTTCAGTAGTTGCAAAAAGCTCTTTATGTGAAAAAAAAATGTCTGGTACATTAAGTACTGAGGCAAATGATTAGGTCACTTTAAACATTTGAATCTATTTTTCCTTGTTATGGAATGTCATTCTGTTTTTATAATTCATGATCATCTACTTATTTCCATCCTCACATTTTGCTTATTTGAGCAACTGTTTCCACTTTGACTATACAGAATTATAATTTAAAAACTTGATTTGTTCTAAATAAGTTGATTTTCCCATTCAATTTTATTTAAAAAAAATTGATATAGAGAGTTTTTTTAAAACAAAATTTAGGGGGAGGCATTTTGGGGAATCAGCTACTATTCTGCAGTGTTGTTGGTTACCTCTGCTTTATGGATTGTACACAGAAAAATTAATAATGCCGAAAATAATATCTGCCATTTACTAAAATGTATTGTCTCTCCAGGCTCGGACATAGAGATATTTTGCACATTACTTTTAATGACTTGCTAAACAAGATATACCAGTTTCATTAATAAAAGAGGTCCAGATTTAATAGCTTCCCAAAAGTCATACAGAGGCAGAGCAGTGATTGGAATTTTGTGCTAGTTGATTATGTAGCCTGTGCATTAGCCAGTCTGCTGATGTGTTCCCTATTTAAGTTCAGTTTACTCATTTGTTCATGTAATAAGAACCTGGAGAAAAAAAAAAGTTAACCTTTCTGGCCTTCTGTTTGCTTTTCTGTAATATACAATTATATCATTAAATTAGTTTACTCATTTACCTAACCTTTGATGTGTGTCCAAGAAAGTGTGCTAGAAATAGGGTAATTTAACAGATAAACTAATACCAGTTCTGCAGAGAATGTAATGGGAGTTTGGAGGAAACACATGAGAAGTATGTGATCAGTGAAGACGCTGCTGTAGAGCAAGCATTTGAGCTGGAACTCCAGCAGTGGTTAGGATTTCAATAGGCAGCAGTGAAAGAAAAGCCTTCCAGGTGGCCAGCACGGCCTGAGCAAAGGCCCAGGGGATGGAGAGTGTGTTAGGTGCCTCTGAGTAGGAGATGAGCACAGGATCTGCCCGGCGGGAGGCAGGCCAGATTTCTGGAGGCTGTTGAGAAAGCTGTGATGTTTGTAAATGCAAGAATTCTTCTAATATTCTAAATGGTGTTCATTCTAATGATCACTTATTATAAATTTGTGTCATGTATGAAGCTCTGAGCTTTCTGGTGCCTTGAGGTGGTCTGCCCTTCTCTTCCCACAGTTGTGCTTGGGCCCAGTATACGTAGGTGATGAATACATGACATAAATCCAAATGTATATTGCTTTAGTTTCCTGAGGCTGTTGGAATACATTCCTATGAACTTGGTGGCTTGTGACAGCAGAGATTTGTTCTCTCACAGTTCTGGGGGCCGGAAGTCTGAGATCCATACTCCCCCTGCAGCTCTAGAGGAGAATCTGTTCTTTGACTCTGAGTAGCTTCTGGTGGCTTGATAGCATTCCTTGGCTTGCGGCCACATCACTCCAATCTCTGCCTCTGTGTGTTTATTTTTCCTCTTTTTTCTGTGAAATCTCCCTCTTCCTCTAGTCATGAGGACAGTTGTGATGGCACCTAGATAATTCAGAGTTATCTCCTCATTGCAGAATCATTAATCACATCTGCAAAGGTCCTTTCTCCAAATAAGGTAATATTTACAAGTTCCAGGGGTTAGGGCTTGATATCTTTGTGTGGCCATTATTCAATCTGCTACATACATCTACCATAGAAATCACATGGGATGATTTGAGTATTTTTCCCTCTTACTGGGGAGCAATACTCAGTAAGCATAGTGGATACCAGCTGGAAAACCACTGTTGGCCAAGAGTGATGCATGATGTGTTTATTTACTCACTTAGACACTTCAGAACTAACTATGCTGGTTGCTGTAGAACAAGGTAAACAGAAACTTCCAGACAACAGGGTGAGAGCAGTGGTTGCAACAAAGCATAGGGGGAGCGAAGGGAAGTCGGAAAGGTGCCTCACCCAGTCAGGATTGAGCAGGGGAAGCTAATTAGAGGAGGTGAAATCCAATCTAGACCTGAGGAATACATAGGAGTTTCCCCAAGGAGTGTGCGTATTGGGGGGATGGGTTCCAGACAGAGAAAACCTGTGCAAATGCCTGCAGGTCCAGGCAAGAGATTGACAACAGGGATGGAAGTGAATGGATGGATTCAGAAGCTGTTGAGAAGCAGGATTTGGGGATTGATGGACTACATGAGAGGATGACGGAGGGGCTGGGGGAACCCCCCTCTGCTTTGGGCAACCAACCATTTTCATTCAGCGGACAGAAGGACAGAGGGCACCAGAGGAAAGGGCTGCTTTGTGGGGCTGGGGCGTGTAGCGACAAGATGATTAGTTGCTTTTGGGGCAGTTGTTTATTCCCTAAAGCATCTCTCTCTCACACACACACATTAAAAATCACCGTGGCCAAAGATAAGGTGGTATCCTGTGCCAGGTTAGCAGTTTTCTTTGTTATTTACTCTCACTCAGAACCAGGGAACACTGCCATGAAGTGATTCATATGTAAATTATTTGGAGTTAGAATCCTGAATCACTTAACATGAATGATGGTAGATGGCTGAATAACGTGAGTTCACTGCAGTTCGAGATAAAAGTGATGTTCATATTGCATCGAGAGATTTTTTTTCTGGCAAGTGTAATCTAGAGGGTGTTTTTACATATGATGACACAGGGGTTGCATAAGAAATCGGAGATGACATCCGCAAAGATTTTTATGGACTACTTTTGTTTTGCTTCCGATGATGGTTAGTTTAAAAAGTGGACTGTTCCTTCCTAGGCAGTTTTACAGGCACAGTCAGAGGTCAAGAGACAAAGGCTAACGTCTCCCACATTCCAACAGAAACGTTCCCTGTGCGCTCAGAGCCCTCCCCGGTGTCCAGGAGAGCCCAGGAGCTGAGCTGATAAGCAGTGGTGGAGGAAGTGGTGCACTACTCAGTGCTCAGGATTTCGAATGTAACACTGCCGGTGGTCCTGGGGGGAGGTCCGCAAGATAGAAAGTTCCCAGAAGACTCTCTTGAACCCTTTATTTAGAAAGATGACTTTTTGAGAGGTGTCGTCTCCCTAGGTGGTAAACATCTTATTTTAACTCCAATTTGAGAGAGCTCCTGGGTACTGGTGACAGGGATTATTTTACATATGTCACTCTCAATTAGTATCACTTATAGAGCCCCCGAATAGAGGTAAATGTACAGACTCTTGAAACTTCAGAGGAAATGGAGAGGAGGGAGGAAAACCGAAGTGATAGATCCATTTAGCTTCAAAATAAAATGCCTCTCTTACTACAATGGTTGTGACTCCTGTTGGCTTGGCTTCAGATAGAGTGAAAGAAATGCAGTTGCGCGCCTTTACATGTTCACAAAAGTACACCTAACTCGGCTTGTTGGTGTGATAAAGGACAAATTTGGTACAGGTGATCCAGAGGCCTCGAAATAAGTGAGCAGATGTGGAGTGTTTGCTCAGAGTCTTTGTCTCTGTGGCCACAAGGAGTTGGCTGTACAGCTGCTTCCCTCGGGAGGGCACAAGGCACCGTTTATTGCAGCTCTGTAACTTAGACATGTGGGACTGGAAACAGGTAGGCGGCCTTGTCCTCAGCCTCCCAGCTATGGTTCTTTGGGTCTGAGAACCGCTATGCTTCCGGGAGATGGGGAAGCATTTGCTGAGTCCCGAGCTGGGCACAGACTTCCCAGCCCTGCTCATTAAGGGGCTTAGATTCTCCTCCCTGCACAAAGCCTAGTGTGGTTCTACTTGCCCCCGCAACTCACGGGAATACTACCCCTAGTTTTTAAGGGTATCTTTTTAAGGAATCAGGTGTTCTCAGCTTTGCAGCGATTATTTTTCACTTTGAAAAATTCTGACTTTTACCAAAGCATTCCTCTTTAAAAGGTGATATTGTTGTGTAGTACAAGAAATGTGTGCTTGGACATCAGAAACCTAGGTGTTGCATTTTCCCTCAAAAGATGATCCTAAGGATAAAGTGTTAAGACACTACACAAGTACTTTCTTTGCAAAGAGACTGACCTAGTGACTAGATTCCTAGTAAATGTTGGTTCTTCTTTTCCTACTTCTGTTTAGCATTTGCACTGTCATTTGCCAACACTGAGTGACCACTTGGACAAGCACAGTGCATTCATCTCTGATTGTATGACCCGCATGTGCAGAGCTTGCATAGATTTTCTGTGGGTGCTATTCATTCATTTGTTATAGTGTATACTTCATGTATTGTCAGACTATTTGAGGTAGCTTAGAGGAAAAAGACATACACACATGGATGCATGAAGATCAGTGAAGAACCTAAATGATATCTTGACCTAAGGGTAATTCTCTTGCTCCCGCAGTGGAACACTAAATTTAGTGCTGAGATTCATGATAGCAAAGGCAAAAGGGACAATAGGAGGGGAACACACACACACAAATGCACACACACGTGTACATGGGTATATTTAGGTAGCAAGCGATATCTTTTATATGGTAAGATTTATGTAAAAGTTGTATTTGAAAACCCAGAATATGTCAGAGGGCAATTAGTTAATTTTACAGCGCATACCCTAAATTCAAAATAATTCATTGTTATAGCTAATGAGGATCAACAAATGTGAATTATTGAAATATTTTCATGTCTCATAATAAAAATAGAGCAGTAGTTGTTCATGATTCATGGTTGGTGTATTGAGAAGAATTCCTTAATGCTGTGGGTAAACATTTTGCTACAGTGCTGATCCCAGCTGCATGACTCACCAGGATTGATAATCAGGTAGTATTTTCAGGGAAGTGGTTAGAGTTAAAATGAGAACAGTAGTCCCTGTGGTACTCTATGTTTCCTGATTTCTGAAATACGAGATGGTAAGGAACATCCTTCTGGTGAATGCTTCCATACCCAGCCACAGAGGAGGAACTTTTTTTTCCCTCATAAACTCAACATGAAATTTAGTAATGGTTTAAAGACAAAAAAAAATATTAATGCTCAAGTTGTATTCCGTACACATGCAGGTTTCCTTGTATACTTGATCTTGAATTTGAGTGTATACTCAAATTAAAAAGTGGTTCCAGGAGCACCTGGGTGGCTCAGTCAGTTAAACATCCAACTCTTGATCGTAGCTCAGGTAAAGATCTTGGGTTCATGAGATTGAGCCCTGTGTTGGGCTCTGCACTGGGCGTGGAGCCTGCTTAACATTCTTTCTCTCCCTCTCTCTTAAAAAAAAGAAAGAGAGAAAGAGAGAGAAAGAAAGGTGGTTCCAGCTGAATCACAAAGTACAGTGCCATGTGCTGAAGCTTTCACAGTGTCATGACCTCGTAGGGTGTTGGAGGTAATGAAGAGACAAGAAGGCAGTATGTTTTCTGTGCCAGGGCAGCACCACTGAGCCCTTTCAAGGATATCAGTTCTTTTTTTTTAGTGACAATGACGTGTCACGCTGACTTGTCCTGTCCCTATGGAAACAAACTCTGCCAGGGCTTGGTTTTGTCTTTGTGCCAAGGGAGATGCTTTCCTCGGCGTCTAATCTACAGTAGGGCATCTTCCAGAATATAGAGTTAGAGCAGAGGGTTCTGTGGTTTCTGACCCACCTCTCTAAACCCTTCCTTTGACAGGAGCACCTGATTGAGAATGAAGTGTCAATCCTGCGCAGGGTGAAACATCCAAATATCATCATGCTGGTTGAGGAGATGGAAACAGCTACTGAGCTCTTTCTGGTGATGGAATTGGTCAAAGTAAGAGGATGCAGAGATTTCAAGAGATTTCATTGGTGCCAAATCCTAAGATGTATCATATTGTTGGAGGACCTAATTGGAGAAATGTTTTGCTACCTTGAAACTTCCTTTATTTATAATAATTGTTCATGGCACTTGTGTCATTTTTTTTTTCATCTACTCCAGGCTGATGAACCTTCTTTGTTACTTTCATAGGATTGTAACCATTGACATTTTGTTGTGTTCTTTTATGTGTCCATCAGGGTGGAGATCTTTTTGACGCAATTACCTCTTCAACCAAGTACACTGAGAGGGACGGCAGTGCGATGGTGTTCAACCTGGCTAACGCTCTCAGGTATCTTCATGGCCTCAGCATTGTGCACAGAGACATCAAGCCAGAGAACCTCTTGGTATGTCATCTCTGCCTTTTTTGTTCCAATTAGTTTGCATAAATTGTCATTAAAAATGACATGATCACATGCAAACAATACCACTTTAGAGTCTGTACCAATCCTGCAATAAGGGACTGAGAGAATTTAAACTTAGAGAATCACCATGACTCAATTCAATGACCATAAATTGTTAATGGATTTCTTGAATTGATATGCATTTCTGCATTTATTGTTTATCAGACATTAGGAAACACGTTTCTGTTTACATTTTGGTTGATGGTACTAAAAAATGGTAAGAAGGAAAATTGAGGCAAAACCTCTGAAGTTTTATTCTGAAAAATAAATTAGAGATAGAACTAGGAGCTTATAGGAGACAGAAATAGAATACAATGGTTTGTTTATGTGCAGGACAGAACTTTGGGAATAATCTAGTTCATTTATCTCAGCTTTGCAGGTATAGAAGTTGAGACTCCGCTAATTTTTCTTGCTGAAAAGTCTCATGCGTCCCGTTGTTCTACAGAAGGAAGTCTGTGGCATTCAGAGGGCTTCATAATCTGGTCCCAATTTGCCTTTCTAGCCTCCTCTCTGTCTAACCCTTCCCCACCCATCGTCCACAGTGGCACTTACCTTCGTGCCATATTTAGCACACCTCCATGGTGGCCTTAATAAACACAGCTTCCTAATTGGGCCAATCTTTGTGTCTACATGGTAGAGGAATTTCAGAGAAGCTGATTAGGGGCTTTGACAAGCACACATCCCCCAGAACATACACAAGACCTTTTTTTTTTTTTTTTTTCCTATTTCTACCTTTCAGGACTGAGTACTGTCATCATTTACCGCATAGGAGGTGGGGTTCTATGAGTATTCTCTATCCTAATAATCCAAACTCAGATTTTTCCATCCCCAGTCGTTAGCTAAGACTTAACTTTGTCAGCACCATTACATATCATTGCTCATTTCCATACTGGTCTACATTTGCAATGTCCTCTCTCCCAGCAATGTGGCAAATGTTTATCTTCTAAGACACTGAGCAAAAGGCATGTCTTCTTTGACATCACTCCTATCTACCTGGACAGAGTCAGTCTCGGCCACCCCTAGTTGCTGCTGTACATGACCTACTGTGGTGAGTTCATCACATACTTGGGTGACTCCTTCTCTAGATAAGCAACATGTGGGGCAAGGTTTGTGTCTCAATTATTTCCATATCACCAGTGCCCTGGACTAGGGCCCAGGAAGTACATGGTGGATGTGGAGTAAGTGGTTGGTGACAGAGCATTGACAGGCACTCAGGCAGCAGCCAATACTTGAACACAAGTCTTTTTTTTTTTTTTTTAAGATTTTGTTTATTTATTCATGAGAGACACAGAGAAAGAGGGAGAGACATAGGCAAGGGGACAATCAGGCTCCCTGCGGGGAGCCTGATGTGGGACTTAATCCCAGATCACAACCTAAGCCAAAGGCAGATGCTCAACCACTGAGCCACCCAGGTGTCCCTTGAACACAAATCTTTACAGTTTGTCTCATACTTGTACTCTACAAATAATTGTTGAAAGGCATATGTGTTGATGTTTAGGCTTTTAGGCCATCCTGGGGACTTTCTGCTAATTCAGAGTGTCCATTTTCTACTTCTGGCAATACCATTTGATGATTTCTGAGTATCCATTTAAAAGTATGTGAGGTTTTTTTTTTTTTTTTTTTTTTTTTTTTCCCTTACTGTCTTCTGCCTTGAGGAATTATATTTCCTGTCTAGATTTTCCTATTGGGAAAATAAATACCCTTTCTCTGTAAAAACAAGATGTATCATGGACTTGGTTTTATGAACTCGAAGGAGGAATGGAGACAGAACTGTAAACTGGGCCTCAGCATAGAAGTGAGGATATGATGTTCTCTCCTCAAAACAGTCTTCTCACCGTGTCTGTCAGGCCCGGGCTCCTGAACCACATGACTGAAGTTGGCCAGGGGCTTCCCAAGCAAACGTAACAGGGCTTTATCTGGCTGTGGCCAGACGCAAATGCCATGGTATTAAAGAGAATGCCTCCTTTGTTTCTTCCTGCTGCCCATGGCCACCTCACCCTGGTGGCTGTTGTTATTGACATTTTCTAGGAATACAGAGCCACAGGTCCCTAAGGATAGTAGGTTACTGTGAGTCAGCCTGTACTGCAGCTCTGATTATTGGAGGTCCTGTGCGGAAGGTAAGGTGACTGAGGCATTAGCGAACTTGCCTCTAAGCCAGGGAATGTCCGTTTCCAGCTCATGGATTCCACTCTCCCCTCCTCTTTCTCCTCTTTTCCACTCACAATGTGTGTAACATCTCAGAGCCTGTTACTGCGTCCTTTTCTCTTGCCACACATTGAAGGAAGGTCCCGTGATGGGGATTGGAGTTTCCAACATGACGTGTCTCAGAATGTGACCAGGAAATTAGATAAAACTCCCTCGTCCAGCCTAACCTGCCCTAGATGCATCTTCACCCTCTTCAAGACCTATAGCAGCCCCACTGTGCTACCCAAAGGGGAGGAAAAGGAAGAAGATGATAAAGAAGATGTCTAGATGAGGCTAATGTGTGATATAAAAAGGTCAGGCTTTGCAAGCCCTTAGCTGCACATATCTAAGTAAAATATGTGCCTGCCATTGAAAATTTAGCTAGACCACTCTGCAGATTCTGCATTTGGTCAGCCGATTGGCATTGCCTGACGATGAGGGTGATGTTAAAGGTAAATACACAGAGTGACAGTCAGCCTCTTCCTACTCTAAAAACAAATTCCATTTTTAAACACCAGAGCATTCAGACATCTGATTTGCATCCCCTTCTCTGGGAGCAGTGTCATAATTTAAAACCCTGCCAGCAGAGATGTATGGGTCACCGTGTCAGGGAGCACAGGGGTGGCCATTAATGCTGTGAGTTACAGCCTGGTGGTGCCCTGTCAGACTTAACTATGAGAGACCAGTGATAAATTCTGCTTTTCCAGGAGTTCTGGGGACTGGGGAGAGAAGAGGGTTGGTTTCTCATATTTGAAGCCCTTCTAAATCATTATGTTGACATTTTATTTAGAGAACATGCAGCGTTCACTTCGTATGTGGGATCTGCATTCCTCACATTTTTAACTTTTGCATTCTGAGTGCAACTTTTGACAGAGCATCTCTCAGCGTGTGGTGGGGCATTTGAACACCGCAGGGCTGGAGTTCTCACAGTCGTGATCGCTGGGATTCACTCAGCATCTGTGTGTGGGTGCAGGCAGCAGGCCGCGTCTGCCAGGCCTCCTCTGGCTCCCAGACCTGGAACCAGTTGTGAGATGGTGCTGCGGGACGGTAAAGGTGTTGGTTGGCACCCCTACTTGGTAGCTTCTAGTAACCTGAGTCTCTGTGCCTCAGTTTCTTCATCTGTAACACAGGCAACAGTTATTTTCCTACTCACTGGGCCGGGGGTGGTGGTGGGGGTGGGGATTCTGAGGTCCAGTGAGATAATGTATGGAGAAAATCTTGGAATCTCTAAAGTTCTGTGAGGAGGTCAGTAACTGAGGAGAGAATGCAGCAAACTTTGCCAGAACAGAAGGCCTTTGGAGTCCCTATGCATTTGTTCAGCCCTTTCTTAAAATTAGTCTCTTAAAGCAATGCCATATGTGTGTATATCTGTGTCAGTCTCTTAAAGCAGTGTCACAAATGTGTAGATTTATACGTATTCGTGCTTTGAAGAGAATCTCCAGCTAAGATTTGAAATATACTCATATTATCTTTCACATATTTGCCTCTGTGTCTAGTGTTGGGAAGAGATGAATCAGATAAAATATTATTTCAGGCTTGTCTGCTCCTTAGGACACTTCTCTTTTGATGTTTAGCCAAGGAGTGCCACTTGCCCAGACATAATTCAGTGATTATGAACTGTCCAGTACCTTTCTATTTATGCTCCTGCATCTGACTCTGAATTCCTTATAGGGGATATGAGGAATGGGGCTTTGGGGACTTCTGAGTATCTGACAACAACCCTCAAATACCCCTAGGCATCTGTAAATTGCATGTCTAAAGTAAACACTATTTTTCAATAAAACGTACCTAATGAGTGTATTTTAAAGTTGTAAAAACAAAATAATAATGACATTAATAAAACTTTTTTTTTTTTGCCTTTATGATACAGACATTTAAAATTATGTTGCTTAGAATGTTCTTATCACTGCAATTACTTAGGGAATTTCTGAAGTCTGGATTTCAGTAAATGCATCATAAATTCTAACTGTAATTCTCTATATCGGATTGTTCTCGTTAATGTTTACATTCAACATAATGGATGGAAAGTCGTCCTAAGACCTTGGCATGACTGAGAACCTGGTTTCTCTTGCTTTAGGCTAAATCATTAGTAGCTTTGAATATGCCTCTGCTGAGTTGTGGCTGACTCAGAATGATAAATATCTGTGAGGAACTCAACAGCCTCACCATTACTCCCATGAAACTTGAAAGTCATAAAGATGTGTGCTGGGGACGCATACTTAGTACATAACTGTGGAAGCAGTTACTAAGATACTGAGGTGAAAAACATTCTTCTTAAACTGATGAGGACATCACAGGTAGGGAAGTTATTTCAGTGACATACTTTGTAAATGCCTCTACAGATTGGGTATCACGGGGGGGGGGGGGGGGGTGGAGGGGGGGAGCCCTGAGGTTCTGATGCTTTTCCATGATGTCTGTATAAATCACTCCCCCTCATTAAGTATCAGACTAATGGAAGATGTTATTAACATGCTTATCTTGAAAAAACATAATTTTCTAAATTGTTCATTCTTTAGTAAGGAGTGGTTTGGATGAGGATCTGGTTCAGTTCATAGTAAAATATGAGGAAAAGCAAACTAAATAGAACTAAAATGTAAAAGTAGAGAAAGACATTACATAAGTACAGGTTAGATCTCTGCAATTATTCTCTGAAATCCACCATTTTCAAAATGGAAATCCAAGAGATAAATAGGCATGTTAAAATTAACGCAGTGAAATCTAAAAACCGTCTATTTAAAATGTAACTTTCAGACTTTTATCCGATAGGAAAATTTGCTTATATATAAAATTAATTTTTCCTGATTATAGAACCAATGCATGTTCATTGTAAAGATTTTGGAAACTGATGAGAAGTATAAAGAAGAAAGCTAAAGTAATCTTTAGTACTATCACCTAGAAAGAAACCGAACATTTTGGTGCATTATACTGACTGTATAATTTTGAATATTCTTTTTTTGTGTAATATAGTGACTGTTTTCCATAGGATTAATACTTATTTGAAATGTGCTTATTAGTGACTGGCTAGTATTTTATTATAGGAATGTACCATGATTTATGAAGTCACTGTCCTTCAAGTTTTTAAAAACATAGATAAATTCTGAGATTGGTGGCCTTGTGTGTAACCTTTGGGTTCATCTCTGTTCCCTTAGGATTAGTTCTTAGAAGTAGATTTACTAGATCAAAGGTTATAAATAATTTTTGAGAAATTTACATGTTGCTGAAATGTTTTCTAGGAAGATTGCTTCCCGTGTAAGCAAAAAGCATTCACATCTTCACCAGCATTGTGGAACCGTTTCCTATACAATAATGATTTGATCTTACCAGCCAGTCCTTCTAGGAAAAAAAGGAACAGTCGCTGAACCCTGATTCAAGTCTTCACACCAGCCCATAGGTTAGGGACTAGTCTCATTTCACTTCACAGATGAAACACGCTCAGGGAGTGACTCTTGGAGGTCATGCAACCAAAAAACGAGAGGAGTGTTGGTTTTTCAGGTTCAGGCTGCCTGAGCCTAAAGTTTATTTTCTTTCTAAACTTCCAATGTTTTCCCTTATAAAATATTTATATTCAGCATTGACTGCCCAAAGAACACGTCCTGATCTTATGTTCTAAATGAAACATGCGAGTGTTTTAGTGGACACTTAAGAAACACCATTTTGAGTCTCTCAAGCACCTCACACACGGTAAGTGTGCAACAAAGGTCAGGTTCCCGCTCCCAGGTTTAGAAGCCTTTCAAGCCATGCTGGGTAAGCAGCTACCTACATCCCTGACTCTTGTGTCAGCATGCACACGTATTCATCATACTCCTAGATAAGGAGTGTTTTACAAAGATGAAAGATACGGTCATTCACATTTCACACAATCATGCAAATTTCTAAAGAAATGATTTAGAGCTTTAAAGCATCAAAAATAAATCATGGTGTTACTATCACAGGGAGAGTTGTGTGTTTTTTTTTTTTTTTTTTTTTTTTTTTTTTAGCTGATTGATACATGTATCTGTGTCTTTACTACTTCGTTCCAAGAGCCTTTTTGAAATCGTTGAGAAAAGAAACTACTGCTGATTATTGGCTGGTTTCTGTTCCAGGTGTGTGAATACCCCGATGGAACCAAGTCCTTGAAACTGGGAGACTTTGGGTTGGCCACAGTGGTGGAAGGCCCTTTATATACAGTCTGTGGCACGCCAACCTACGTGGCTCCAGAAATAATTGCTGAAACTGGGTAAGACTCCTGGTGGCTTTGGTTAATAGTTGAAAAAGGTATGTTTTGCTGCTCCAGCTGTTCTGTATTCATGTGCCTCCTGGGAAGGTGGGGAAGGTGGGGGGAGTATTACCTGTACCGCGACTTTGCACTTCTATGTCCAGGAGCCATAGGCTTGGACTTTTGTCCTAAGGCCAGTCTTGGAAATAGGGCAGTAGTTCCCAAGATTGTGGTTAGGTTGGGAGAAGAATAGATGCCTCTGTCCAAAGGGCAGCTAATTCTTCCATGTGAGATGAGTGCTTTGACACTGAGAAAACCTTTTTTTATAACAAAGGCAAGTATTCCAGTAACATGGAGGGTCTCTGGGAGTAATATCTTTATTTTTTCCCTCCACCCACTTTGTGTTCCCAGCTATGGCTTGAAGGTGGACATTTGGGCAGCAGGCGTGATCACATACATACTTCTCTGTGGATTCCCACCATTCCGAAGGTCGGTGGCTCTTTGAGTAACAATATTTGAATTGTAAAGTCTTTCCCTTTGATCAGGAAGCAGACATTCTTGTCCTGGCAATCAGGACCAGAAACTGGTTAATAAAAATGTCAGTTAAAAATTATATAAACATACCTTTCACTTTTTATCTCAGTTTACAACCTATTAATGGATATTCCTTGACCACACTTTGGGTGTGAGGCCAAGGCCTCTGCTTGGTGTATGGTCCTCTTGAGTTTCTTATGCTTATTTTTCTGTAAAGCACACCCATGATCCAGTGTCCGCAATTTCCATTCTCAGGCTTTTTTAAGGGTGGTAAGATTTAAAGATCCTTGTGAAGCAATCTGATCCTTCTGGTAAACAAACCTTTTTCCAGTTCTCAATAGTCATTTCTCCTACTTAATCTGACAGCAGGTCTTTTTTTTTTTTTTTAATAACTCACTTTCCAAAGCATTCAACATAGTTCTCACAGACTCCAAAACCGTGAACTTTTTCTTTTACAATTAATTTCATCTGTTCACATAATATTTAATGAAGTAGAATTATAAATACTTTCAGCATAAATAAGTCTGGGAACAAATAGACCTCCTCTTGGTAACTGCATATCTCACCTGAGGGGAGCAGAGGTGGCCACACACAGGTGTCGGGGTGTGTGATGTAGGACACAGAACACACCCAGTACCCAGCACTGTGTACATGAAGGGAGTACGGGGCTTTGGCTACAGCACCTCTTTTGGTCTGTTTCATCTCCCTCTTTGGAGAAAAAGCATGACTTGGAAGTAGAAGTTCACCTAATGATGCAAGTATGATTTTCTTCTGAGTTTTCTTGAGCTCTCTCCTCATTTTAGTCCTGTGTGTGTGTGTGTTAATTTTACAACTACTGTTGAGTAGCTCCTGTATGCCAGGCACTTAGAATAGTGTCAGGAATCAAATGGCAAAGAAAGCACATTCTCTGATGTCATACTTATGGTGTAGTTATGAGGTAAGTTCAATAGGTTTAATTCTCTGCTCCTCCCCCAACATTTTATTATAAAGCTTTCAAACATACAGAAAAAATTGACAGGTGTATCTTTTTTAAATGATCAGTTTTCAATTGAGCTGAACAGTTTTCTTTTTACTGATATCACTAGAGAGATACAGAGATGTCAGTCGTCTCTACGGGCCTATGGTGTAAAGATATCCATCACTAGAATATTGATCAAGAAGAAAAAACTGAGCCTGGAGGCATGCTCATCTGAGTCACATAAGTCAGGAGCTCATTTGGCTGGAAATCACCAAGGTTAAAGGAAAGCTAGAGTGTTTGAGTGGGACCTTGTTCCTACAGGACAGGTTGGGTTTCCGCAGTTTGGAAGCTCTTTCTGCCTGGCCAGCAACAGCATGGTCTTCCATCAGGGCAATGGCTTGGGTGGATTACACAGACTGTAGGATTACTGTACTTACCAGTAAGCTTTTGCTGAATCATAAACTACTCTAGAGGGGAGACCTGTCAATCAATTCTGTGGACCCACTGGGCAGGTCTTCTGATCTGAGCTGGCTGATTGGGACTTGTTGGTTCAGTGTGGCATCACTCGCATGCCTGGTAGTTGGCTCAGTGTCAGCAGGGAAAATGGATGGGATTTGTTCAAGTGCCTTTCAGCATTCAGTGGGTTAGCCTCGTTTCACATGATGGTGGATACAGCATCCCCAAAAGCAGCCAGAGAGAGGGCAAGTTCCCTTGCTCAACCCACTTTCCAAGTCTCTGCTTGCTTACACTTATTGGCTGATGTCCCACTGTCCAAACCAAGTCAAATAGTTGAGCCTACAATACATGTGAGAGAAGATTAACTAGGTGTATTCATGGAGTGGGATAATTTGTGGCCATTTTACCATCACATTGTGTTTTGGGTGTTTTTAGTGATGACTTGTTTGGGGAACAAGTCACATGCAGGGGGTAGTGTGTTTTGATGGCACGGAATCACTGGGCCAGATTTAGCAGAGTCCTCTCCTTGGTTAACCCAAGTTGAGATCTGATGGAAAAGGGTTCTCAGGGATCAGTTTAGAGGAATGTGTGCTCACAACTCCCTCTAGTGTTCCCACATGCCAGTGCAGTCTGCGGGTTATTTATTTATTTATTTATTTATTTATTTATTTATTTATTTTGATTTTGCGTTTTACTTTTTGACAAAAGTGAGACTGATATTGAACAGCATGTATCTATGATGACTTGTTGCTCAGTGGACAGCAGCTTTTTTGTGGGAACTGGAGGTAAGTCTGGCTAATCAGAAGCAGTAAAGCTGCATTATGAAAGCTGCTGACTTATATTCAAGATATGGTTCCTACAACCACAAGGTTAGTTATCGTCTAAGCAAGTCTGTTTTTGGGGCCACTGCCATAAAGTGATATTTGCATGACTGTACTGATAATTTTGTTTTTCTGAAGCATACACTCATTACCCCCGTAAATGAAATGTTCGAACATCATTTGTGAGATAGTGTACAACATTTCAAGTTACCACATCAGACCTTTAACAACTTGGCATTGAAAAGGGTGTGCGCGTAAATGCCTGTTGTTTTCAAAGTTTTTCTTAACGTACATTTTTCAGCTTGCTGCACTTTGATCCATGGGCTATATATTGTTTTAGGATTTAAAAGCACCCTGACGCATCTCAGCCAGATTGTAGAATAAAAATGTGTTCATAAGTCCAGTATAGATTTAATCAGAGTTGCTTTTACTATGTGACTATTTAGAAGGATAGATTATCTTTCTGTTCTTCGAGTGACGGGTGGCCTGAAACTCTCAAAGAGCTTGCATTTCTCAGCATGGATCCTAAAAGGCACCTTCAAATTCCTGAGGCTTGTTGTTTGTTGACTCAGAATATTTTGCCAAGAACCCAAATGACTTGCTGCAGATCCACTTCCAACTTTTTAGCTGTTTATTAGCAAAACAAAAGCCACATATATTAGCAAAATATAAGCTGTTTAATATTCCAGAAAATAAAAGTAATGAGTAATACAGAGGCATGGCTAAAAGGAACGGTTCTGGAAATGGGTGATTTTTCACATCTTTTTCTAACGTTGTCTCCTGGGGCCCTCCAGTCTTCTAAAGATGTCTGTGAAATCTCAGTGTGTTCTTACGTGCCTCCTCCACTCATTTTGAAGGAGAGCTGAGCTGAGTTCAGTCAGTAGGGAAATAACAGTGAAAAAGAAAACATTTAGACACATAGAAAGAAAGAGTTTGTGCACCCTCCTAGAAAAAGCACTTTCCAGGAAAGCAGTGGGGATCGTTTGCCTTGCCAGGTTGTCTGGCCTGACTTTTGCTGCTCACTGTGTCTCTCAGCCCAGACTTCATGAACTGGCAGATGTTGATTCAGTGGGGCTTGGTGACATGTCACGGCGATCCACAGAGCTCCCAGGCTCTGCAGGCATGCCTCGGAGGTGCGGGAGTGCCGTCCCAGACCCCTGCCTTAAAGCGGATGCCACAGTAAAGCCAGTCCACTGAATTTTCTGGTTTCCCAGTGCATAGAAAGTTTGTTTACACTGTACTGTGGTGTGTTAAGTGTGCAGTAGTATTATGTCTAAAAAAAACAATGTACGTACTTTAATTTAAAAATGTTTTGTTAAAAAAAATAGGGGTGCCTGGCTAGCTCAGGAGGTAGAGATTGCAGCTCTTGATCTTGGGTTGGTAGTTCAAGCCCCATGCTGGGTATGGAGTCTCCTTAAAAATAATAATAATAGGGGCGCCTGGGTGGCTCAGCAGTTGAGCAGAATCTGCCTTCAGCTCAGGTCGTGATTCCAGGGTCCCAGGTTCGAGTCCCACACTGGGCTCCCCGCATGGAGCCTGCTTCTCCCTCTGCGTGTGTCTCTGCCTCCCTCTGTGTCTCTCATGGATAAATAAATAAAAAGTTAAAAAAATAAAATACTTTATTGCTAAAAACTGCTAGCCATCATTTGAGCTTTAGCAAGTTGTAGTCCATGATCACAGATCACCGTAACTAATAGAATAATGATGAAACGGTTTGAAGCATTTGGTGAATCACCAGATTTGACACAGAGACAGAAAGTGAGCAAATGCTGTTGGAAAGTGGTACGGATAGACTTGCCCAATGCAGGGTTGCCACAAACCCTCACTTTGTAAAAACAAACAAACAAACAAACAAAAAACAAAAAAAACAAAAAACAACCAAAAAACCCCCCACAATATCTGAAAAGTGCAATAAAGTGAAGCAGAGATAAAATGAGGTTCGCCTATACTCATTTTCACTGAACAGGAGTGGAGTTGTCACGTCAGCTTACAGCCCCGGAATTAGTCTGTAGGCACTGCCCTACATGACTGATTTCTACAGTCACCACAGTTGCTTACCCTGAGAGGGCGGTTAGCAGGGCTGGGCTTTGTCCAGAGGCCGGGTGGGGCCCCGGGTGAGCATGCTGAGCAATAGGCACCCTGTTGGGAAGCCCCAAGAGAGATGCGGCACACTTGCCAGCTGAGACGGCAGGATTTTGATCTTGACTGAACAGCCCATCCTGAGTTTTCCAGGAAGGCTTTATAATGGCCTAAAAAGCTAATGACTTTGTTTTTCATTCGGGCCACTGATGCGCCCAGCAGGCGTGTGTCTGTGGGGTAGCTCTGGGGCTGTGGCTGTTTTCTGGGACGTTGGGGAACCTCCAGCTTCCTGAATTTTTCCCAGCAGTGTTTGTGCATTTCCATGCTCCTTCCGCCAAAAGGCAAGTCCTCATTTATTCATTAGGCATCAGGCGTGTGTGCAAGAGCACGTCTGAGGGTAGCACAGTTAGGCATAGCCTGAGGACGGATGCCCACCTGGAGGGAGCCGCGAGATTGGCCCACCTCAACGTGTGCAGTTCCAGATGCCGGTCTTGGATGGGCTCTTTTTTTAAACAAAAGTCAGGTTCCAATGGGGAGCTAATCATGTCGTGAATATTGTATTCAGGTTCTGGACTCCTTATAACTTTTTCGTATCTTGGCTGTTTCGGTGATCTTGGCTGTTGTATTGGAAAAGGAGAAAGAACAAGAGCAAGGAGCTCGGACTCAGATTTGCTGCCTTTCCACTCTGATTGCCATGAGAGATTAAGTGACGGCAGATGCTGAGGTGGTTTTTTTCCTGAAATGAGAATTGACATTATTTGTGAATTCCACTTTTTTCTTGAGTCCTTTTTTTATTTGGCAAAATATATACATAAAATTTGCCATTTTAGCCATTTTTTTTTTAATTTTTATTTATTTATGATAGTCACAGAGAGAGAGAGAGAGAGGCAGAGACATAGGCAGAGGGAGAAGCAGGCTCCATGCACCGGGAGCCTGATGTGGGATTCGATCCCGGGTCTCCAGGATCGCGCCCTGGGCCAAAGACAAGCGCCAAACCGCTGCGCCACCCAGGGATCCCCATTTTAGCCATTTTGAAATGTGCAGGTTTAGTGGCATTAAGCACATTCGCAGTATCGTGAAACCGTCACCACCGCCCATCTCCAAAATCATTTCGTCTTCCCCAGCTGAAACTGTACCCACTACACGGACTTGAGTCTTGTGTCCTCTCTCTGCCCGACACCCAGGCCTATGGAAATGTTCTTTAGCTCATGGTCTAGAAGGAAAGAAAGTGTCATAACAAGTGCAATTCAGATAGGAAACGCCCAGGCCGAAGAGACTGGACTCCGCACTCCGTTCTTCCCGTGAGTATTTTGTTGAGAACCTGCCCAGTGACTTGCTTTTCCTTCCATTTCTTTGTCACTGACTTAGTGAGAACAATCTCCAGGAAGATCTCTTCGACCAGATCTTGGCTGGGAAGCTGGAGTTTCCAGCCCCCTACTGGGATAACATCACAGACTCAGCAAAGGTACCCATCTGGGGTTTTCCTGCGGGCTGCTTTCTCTCGAGGGGCCCCCCTCGGTCGTGTGGGGCTGTCGCGGCTCTTGGTAGTGAGCTCCAGCTCCCCGGACTGTAATGTGGGTTTCTTCTTTAAGTTCGTTCCACGGTATAGACTCTGAAACTCTGAAGCAAAATCTGAAGGCCGGACTGGCTGTCTTCCCAGTCTGCCTCCGCCACCCTCCTCCATTCTTCTGAGCCCTAAACATTCGTTCTTTCATTTTTTTAAGAAATATGTATTTGGACACTCCTCAGAATGTGGGAATGAGACATACTGACTTGCCAAGAGGCACAATACTGCGGGTTTTACGCTGCGGAATGATGATAATAACCAGAAGTCCTCGGAGAGAACATCTTGGTTTAATGCAGGCCCAGGAGAGACTTTCTCTTCTGTTGTGCTGCTGCCACCACGCAGCAGCCGTGTCCGTGGAACCGCCTAGTAGGCAGCAGGGGTGTAGGTGATAATAGCTTTGATGTTGAAAGGGCCGAGCAGCTGTGTTGGCTGGTTCTTTGAAGTACTTGGTGCAAACTCAAATGTCTGTGTTTACGCTGGAATTCCCCGCTTCGTCTCCTGTATAGTCGTCTCTCTTTCTTTCTTTCCAGGAATTAATCAGTCAGATGCTTCAGGTAAACGTCGAAGCTCGGTGTACTGCGGGAGAAATCCTGAGCCACCCCTGGGTGTCAGTAAGTACCCACGTTCTCAGAGAGGAACATCCGTAAGCAACGTAACCATCAGCCTGCTTCCTCACCGTGGCTTTTGTGCACGCAGAGCTTTGCATCTACTTTCCATAGCAGATGAAATGGAAAGTGAGCAAATGCTATTTCTCCTGAGCAAGTAGTGAGCAGATAGCTCTGGGCGAGAAAGCAGGTGGCATGAGGATCTCGGAGTATTTGATCCTGCTCTGCGAGTGACCTGGGCAAGTCACCGACCCTTTATGGCCCTCACCTTCCTCATCTGCAAAATGGAAGAGTTGGTCCGGATACCCTGTCAGGAGCTATTTTACCTTTTGCCTTCTATGCTTCTGAGCTTTGAGAGTTTTCAGGATTTGCCCAGAGATAAGCATATTTCAGACCCTGATCCCTGTGTCTTTATGGCACATGGTCATAGGAGAGTCACAGGAGACCTCCTGCCATGGGTACAGAGGATGAGACAGTCCCTTCTGGAGCCGGGTGGAGGCCGCGTGATGTTGACCTGAGTTCTTTTGGGCTTGGTGGTGCCTCTGGGTTTAGGGTAAATGTGATCCATTAAATGGTGCTGGTCGGAGAGTTTGCATTCCCCTTATTCTCAGAGGTTCCATGAGAGTGAGGTTAATGTACTTAGCCAAGGGCTTCCGCTGGTTTGTTGCGGGGGGTGGCTCCCTGAGTCCTTCCACCATCTCTGCCATCCCACACATCCTGCCGTCGGGGTTCAGGCTCTCTGGATCCTGCCAAGTGATTTGGGTCTTAGACCGAGTAGCTGAGATGCCTCTTTCTCTATGGGCAATAAAGACCAACGACTAACTGAATTCTTGATTAAAATAATAAATGTCGTTAATTTTGATGTTTCTATGGGAGGGATCTCTACTAAATTTGTGGGATTTGTGCCTTGGGGGGAAGAGTCTCAGCAGTCTAAAGAGTGTCCTCCTTTGTGGTCCTGGAGATGGGTGCCAAGTCCAGCAAGGCTCAAGGAGCAGGGCAAAGGGCCTGAGGTCCTTCTGAGGCTGCTACACAACAGTAATTACTTTTAAAAGGTAACCGTTGCCCTAATCCTGTGGTAAAGAGGGATCCTTTTAGGAAGAGATGGTCGGGTGGGGGTGACTGTTACAGAAAACACAATTTAGGCATGATGATCAGAAATCATTGTATTTGATTCTTTTCTTTTCTGTAGGACGATGCCTCCCAGGAGAATAATATGCAAGCGGAAGTGACAGGTAAACTCAAACAGCACTTTAATAACGCGCTCCCCAAACAGAACAGCACCACCACCGGGGTCTCGGTCATCATGGTAAGTGGCGGGCACTGTGTTCTGCTGTTGGAAAGCTGCAGCGTCCGGCCTGACTGCTCAGCCGACGTTGACTGTGTAGACGTGATTAGCCGAGGGCTTCCCTTGCATGGAAGCTGGCACCTTCCATGTTCTTCTTTTCGCTTCAAGATTGGCTTGGCACGCGGGGTGCCCCCCTCCGGCTGACTCCCAGGCCTCGAGTCCTTGGGGGAGGGGTTGTGCGGGGAGAGCCAGGCCAGCGCCGAGGGCCACGGGGCCTCTTCTCCCGGCCCGGCGCCCGCCCCGAGCTGCTGCCGCTGCTGCTCTCGTCTGTCCGCCCGAGGGGGGCTCCCGAGCCCGGGGGATTTACAGCCGAGGGGGTGACTCCCTGCCCCGGAGCCTTCGCGGACAGACTCTGAGGGAGGAATTATTCTCTGGGACCTGGGATAAGAAACAGCTAACGTTAAACAAATTCCTTTTAAAAGTCCGTGTTTTGGGGCTTTTAAAAGTACAGAACAACGTAAAAAAAGAAATATTAGTTTTCCCAGGGTTAGAAAGATTTTATGAGAAGCCAGTAACAGTGATCCCCGTATTTTTTCAGACCTTCCTTCCTTCAACATGTTCCTCGAAAGCAAGGGAGGTGACATTAAGGTAGATTTAGCCAGAGGGAAAGTAAAGTCAAAAAGCATAAACCGGCCAGTCCGTTAGCTCCCCGAGGTCGGGCGCAGAGCTGCTCCCGTCCTGCACCGGAGACAGAGCCACCAGCACGGCCGCGACCTCCGTCCTGCCCACAGGGCTCGCGGGCCTCGGTGTCCCGGGTGGCTTCAGAATCAGGCTAAGGAGCCAGGTGCCCGAGTTGTTGCAGCCTGGCCACCCCGACCACCTTGGGTCTGGGGACCCTCAGGGCCTGGGAGCCCGCCGGCACTCCCGGGCCGTCGCCTCCCCCCCCGGAAAGGTCAGCTTGTTTCCTGCCGCTCCCAGGGAAGCAGTGGCTCAGGCTCTGGCCCGCGTAGTCTGGGGCATTTGCTTAAGAGGCTTCCGGGTCCAGCCAGAAGCTGGGGGACCCCTCCCTGCCCCCGAAGCTGGGAACACGGAGCGCGCTGGTGAGCTGTGACCCCCCACCTCCGCCCGGCCGCTGGTCCGTCGTTCTTCCCCCTGGGGAGGCTGCCGGTTCCCTGGCAGGCCCCGAGGCCTGGCCCCCCGGAGGCGGGCGCCCCCCGCCCCCCCCCCCCGCCCCAGACAGCCTGAGCTTGCAGGTCTTTGACAGTGGCAGGACGTTGGCGTGCTCTGTGCCAAAGTGGGAAGGCCTCTGAGTTGTGGCTGCCCCAGCACCTCAGCAGCGTTCTGCCGAGTCCTCAGAGGGACAGTGTAAGCGCTTTGAAAAGAGCCATCTTGATGGACTCAAGAGCTCGAGAAGGTTCGCAGGTGGTCACCGATGAGGGCGAGCACTGCTGGGCGGATGGCAGGTTACAGACCAGCCACGTCCACCGTGAGGCAGCCTCTGTGAAATTCAGAAAAAACCGAAACGTTAGACATTGGCGCGCTTGACGCATGAAGAACCTTAAAGAGTGTTCTTTAGGGTCAAAATTTCATGACTCTGTTCAGCGTCATGGCCTAGAGGCAGGACCTTTGCGGGACCGCACCCAGGCGTAGGAGAGTCTCACCACCCTTGCCTGGGTCCCCTTTGCGCTCTGCCCACCCAGGAGTCATGGCTCAAGGCCTGTGCCCACCACGCTCTGGGGTGATCGGCCCTTCCTCGTGGCCCGGGATCGGCTCTGTCCCCGAGGAGGAGGGTAGAGCCCCGCGGACGGGACCTGTGTCTCAGGGCTTACAAACGATATTTTTCCCATTTGCCGATGAAGGAGGAGGCCAGTAGTCAGATTCAGACCGGCGAGCTCTAACTGGGTCGTGGTGTGAACGAGCACCCCCTTATTGTCCTCGTAATCCCAGGGGCGATCGTGCAGCTGCGAGTTCACGTGTCTGTGCAGTCGCCCTCCCGAGCATGTGGGCAGGGCCCGGCTCACCTCCTGTCCCGACACAGCTGCAGGTCGTTGGCTCTGAGCGGCCGCTGAGTGGCGTCACCACAGTCAGTACCTCCAGGGGAAGTCAGTAACGCTGGTCTCTGGAGGTCCCAGTTCTCAGTGGCCAGCAAGCTGGCCTGTGAATTTTGGGCTTGTTCCCCAAGCAGTGGCAAGACGGCCCCCCGTGGGGACATCATGCTGACCCTCACCCCACGGGGACCTGGCCCGGGGCATTGGTTGTGTGGGGGCAGCTTGCGATGCTTCCGTGCTGTCATCCTCATGCTCCCACCACTACTGTGTGTCTGTGTGTCCTGCCCTTGGGAACAGCTTTAAATGTTTTTTTATATTAAAAATGACCACAAAGGACTCTCCCCGGTATGAAGAGTATGTGAAGCTGACCTGGTTTCCTGCAGATGCACGTAGCCGTGGAAGGAGTCGTAGCAGTGTGGTGGGGCCAAATCCTCAGGGGGACACTGTGGTGTGACCTCCAGACAGAACCGCACCTTGGACGGTCCCTCCCGGGGTTCGCTGCACCTTCGCACCCCACCCCCCAGTTCCCATGGGAAAATTATAGGATAGGAAAACTTAAATAACAGCGAAAGAAAGTAAAGTTGATGCTGTTGTCTGCATTTTATCCGACAGTTTGATCTGGCAGTTTGAGAGGCACTTCAGAGTTTCCCTCTGTACCCAGTTGAGACTCTGGGGGATCCCGAAGCAGAATCCTGGTATTGGACACGCTGTGCTTCATCAGAGCAGCCCCTCACTCGCAGCCCCCCTTAAATCCGCGTGCTTGTCTCAGGCTCCCGACACCAGCGCCCCGCGCTTAGCTGCTTCTCCTTGCGGGGCTCCTGTCCCTACTGGCCCGCTTTGCAGCTGCAGGCCGGGCCCGGGGCAGGCTCGCAGTCGGCCCAGGGCCGCGGACGCGTGCAGGGCAGGAGGCCCCCAGGTGCTCTGCTCAGCGCTGTTGTCACGTGGTGCAAAAGCCTCTCTCTGCGAGCGTAGGACGAGTCCTTCCCTGAAGGCTTCTGTTCTCTTTTTCCCAACTACCACTTCCAGACATGCAGTTAGCAGTGAGACGGGTGTGGAGGGGCTGAGAGCGCCCCGCCGGAGGCGGCTCTGGGTGAAGACAGGCCCGTGCTTTTGCACGGCGCTTGCGCTTCCTTTGACTGTCCTCGGGGTGCTTCCAGGACAGTGGCTGTTGCAGGGTGGGCTCCTGGTCTGTCCCGGCCCTGCCCGCCTTGGGCGCGCCGGGAGCCACCTGGACGAGGGAGGCACTCGCTGCCGGGCGCTCTCCCCGCCCAGGGTTCTGTTGCTCTCGGGGGGCGTTCTGGGGTGACTCGGGCTTAATTTAAGATACACAAAACTGTTTCAACCGTGTTGCTTCTGTTTGAAGTAAGTCCAGTTTCTGTCCCTGCTTCTCTCCTCCCTCTCCTGCCTCTCCCGCCGCCTGCATTGCTTCCCTCTGACTAGGTCCAAGGCAATGGTACGTACTAACTGCTCTGCAATGCTTTGTTCTGCTGCACACATCCGTGGTCTCTTGACGGGAAGAGAAAAGGAGAAATAACTGGAGAATTGGTGTTTTCCTCTATCCAGGAGGGATTCAGTGGTATATGCATATGTACAACACGCAACAAAAGCAGCTGTGGCTTCGCAGCTGAGCCCCGGTGCCCTGCAGGCAGCCTCAGGACGCAGGCCCGTCCCCGGAGGCCTGGTGTGCCCGTGTCCTCCCCAGACCTCGGAGAACAGCAGGAGAGCCCCAGGGTAGTGAGGCTGCAGAAGGCCTCCGGGCCCGGTGCCCGATAGCTAAAGGGGCCGGAGACCTGGAAACACCTTCGGAAACCCAGTGAGGGGACAGCTGGTTGGGTTTCAGTGGAGGGGCCAGAAAGGTTGGAACCGAGTCAGAGGAGGGAAAACGGAGACTAAGCCTCCCCTCCCAGGCTCAGGTCAGAACAGCGAGGCGGTTTCTTCCTGTTGGTGGCCCTTCCTGTGCTCCCTGAGGAGTTGAGCACATTAAAAACTTAGGATTGGGGCACCTGGCTGGCTCGGCCGGTGGCTGGTGCAACTCGATCTGAGGGTTGTGAGTTCAAGCCCCATGTCGGGCATGGAGCTTACTTTAAAAAAAAAAAAACACACACAAATTTGGGGGTGTCACAAGATAGAAGTGCCCAGAAAGAGAGGAAGAGCAGGTCAGGCGAGATCATGGGGGATCTAAGAGCGGGTCAGGGGCACCGCAGACGGGGCAGCCGCGGGGGCTGCGTATTTATAGGACGGAGAGTAGCTTTTCAACCTGTTGAGGAAGAACCTGCCTGAGAGCAGCCGGAGGCCCCCTGGCACTGGGGGTGCTCGGTGCCCAGGATTGCCCTGGGCTCTGGACTGGGCGCGGGAGACGCGCTGGGAACTGCAGCTGCGCAGAAGGGGGGGGGGGGATGGGGGTGCTGGGGGTATGGGGGTGCTGGGGGAGGGGGGAACAGGAGGCGGTGCTGGGGGAGGGGCAGAGGGGATGGGAAGGCCCGGGGCAGGTGGGGGGGTGCTGGGGGAGGGGTGCCCTGGGGGTGGATACAGGATCCCCAAAAGCAGCCAGAGAGAGGGCAGTGCGGGGCAGGAGGTGCCAGGAAGGGGTGCGGGGGGCCCGGGGGGGGTGCCGGGGAGGGGGCCCTGGGGCAGGGCCGCGAGTTATTTCTCCTCCTCTGTTCCGAGTCCCGCGTGGAGCGGCGTGGAGCGGCGTGGAGCGGCCTGGAGCCGGGGCGGCCGCCTCACGCCGCGCTCTCTCCGCAGAACACGGCTCTAGATAAGGAGGGCCAGATCTTCGGCGGCAAGCCCGGCGCCCCCCGCCCCGCGCCGCAGCCCCCCGCGCCCCCCCGCGCCCCGGCGGGCGCCCAGCGGACGGGCACCTGGCGCCGCCACCGCGACTGAGCCCGGCCCGGCCCGGCCTGCCCGGCCCCGCGGGGCGTGGAGCTGCTCCCGGAGCCGCGCGTCCTGCGCCCGCGGACGGTGCTCGGCGCCGCCGGAGAAGCTGCGCCCTGCGCCCTGCGCCCTGCGCCCTGCGCCCTGCGCCCGGGACTCGCCGGGTCTCACAGAGACACTGTGGACGAGTCAAGACGCCCCTGCGTTCCCGCGGACTCGGAGTGCTGCTTGTTTCTTACGAAGGACGGACGGCATCTGCCCTCCGCGGGGTCCCTTCTCGGGGGCCTCGGGGGCCTCGGGGACCGGCCGTGATGGAGGCGGGCGCGGGGGCCAGGGGCGCCCCTTGCCTGAGACGACACTGGATATTTATTTGTACGCAGACCCCAGGGGACTGTCGCTCTGCTCCGCCCCACCCTCCCCACGTGTAGTCGGCAGCGCGGAGGAGGTTGTCCTTTGGGCTTTTCCGTGGAAGGCCTGGCGCGCGCACCCCCGGCCCCAGCCCCAGCCCCGGCCCGGCCGAGCGGGACGACCCGGCGCACCTGCCCGCGGCGCCACCTGCCCGTGGTGCCACCTGCCCGCGGCGCCACCTGCTCGGCCTCCGGAGCCGCCGAGCGCAGTCAGGACTGGGGCGGGAGGGTGCTCCGCAATCTCTGTTACTAACCTTCCGGAAGGCTGCTGGCAGTTTTTCCTTTTTTTTCCTTTTTTTTTTTTTTTTTTTTTGCCCCACCACCCTCCCTTTTTAAGGATTGTATATAACCCGTAGTTTTGTTTTACTGGCTCATCTTCTAAGCCGGTGGGCCCTGTAGTTCCTTCCCGTTGTTAGACTCTTGCCCCTTACACGTGTACCCGACCTGCAATAAACCCTTCTTGAGAAAGAAGTGATGGGGGTGGGCGGAGGATTGTGTGGCGTTGCTGTGCAGGGGTGCAGAGGATGTGGGATCGAAAGACGCCCCCAGGAAGCTGTGGGCGAGCGGGGCAGGGAGCAGGATGCCTGCGAAGGGCACGGGAAGATGCATCTTGGTTAAAGTATATTTGGAAACAGGTGCAGAGACGCGCGACAGGGACTCGGGACTAGATGGGGACTGTCGGAGCCCGCGGCGGGGAGGGGGAGCTCAGGCTTTGCAGGAAGTGGGGGTCAGGGCAGCTCCCCGACTCTGCGGCCTCCTGGTGCTGCTCCGGCCCAGCCTCCGCCCGCTGCCCAACCCCAGGCTCCGGACCGTCCCCTTCAGCTCTGGATCTCAGTTCACGTTGCGCAGGGAAGGAGACCCACCTGGGCGGCCCCACCCCCTGGGCTGCTGCTGGCCCCCGACTCGTCCCTGAGGCGGGCTGCAAACTGCAGGTGGGCTTCCGGGGCCACAGCTGCCGCAGGTGCAGGCTTGGGGGGGCGGGCTCGGCCCTCCTGCCTCTGTCCTCCCCGCGGGGTCACAGAGCAAGCCGGTCCACGGCTGCCCACGGAGATGGAGGGAAAGGAAGGCGGGAACCTGGAAGGCGAGTGCAGCAGGTCTGTGGCCTGCGCTCCCCTCCCGGGGTCGGGGTCAGAGGCATTTGCTTGCAACCTAAGGAAGTGCGGAGCAGCGCTGCGGGGACTGAGGGGCATCCTCTGCACACCCCCCCACCCGACCCGCGTGCTCTGCGCCCCCCGAGGTGCTGGTGCTCCAGGAGCAAACCAAGCGGTGGGCCGGCCTAACACAAGGCACAGGGGTGGCAGGACACGGGCACGTGGCAGTTTGAGGTCCTTCTGTCCCCAAAGCAGTGCTCTTTGGAGGCTCCCTGTGCCCCGGGGGGCAAATCGCGGCCTGCATGTGAGGGGTCATCCGAGTGAGGATCCGGCCCCACGGGGGTTTGGGAAACCTCTGTGCAGCTCTTCTGTTCTCAGGGTCAAAATCAAGTGCAGGCATGTCCTGCTGGGCTCCTCCGCCCCCGCGGGGAGGATGGCATGTCCTTGACCGCCGGTCATCGCCGGACTCCGGGAGGGCGTCTGGGTCTCAGGCCGCGGGAGGGGAGCGGCCACGGGCTGCAGCCATCGGGGCGCCTGCGGGCCCGGCGACCGGCCGAGGGACGTGCGCCGCGGACTTGGTAGCAGATTTGATCCAACCCCGTGTCTCTCCACGACCATTTCAACATGCAGCCAATGTAAGCAGAATCTTTGAGAGGTCCTGGTTTGTTTTTTTTTTTTTTTAATCTTGAAATCTAATGTGTGTTGACTTTTGTCCGCATCGCGGTTTGGAGGAGGTGCGCCTTGAGTGCCCTGCGGCCCTTGTGTCCCTGTGGCCCCTGCGGCTCCTGAGCCCCTCTGGCTCCTGCGCCCCCTGTGCCCCCTGCGGGTCCTGCAGCCCTTCCGGTCCTTGCGGCCCCTGCAGCTCCTGCGCCCCCTGCACCCCCTGCGGCTCCTGTGCCCTCTGCGGCTCCTGTGCCCCCTGCGGCTCCTGTGCCCTCTGCAGCTCCTGCGCCCCCTGCACCCCTTGCGCCCCCTGCAGCTCCTGCGCCCCCTGCGGCCCCTGCGGCTCCTGTGCCCCCAGCACCCCCTGCGGCTCCTGCGGCCCCTGCACCCCCTGCGCCCCCTGCAGCTCCTGAAGCCCGTCTGGTCCCTGTGCCCCCTGCACCCCCTGCGGCTCCGCCCCCTGCGGCTCCGCCCCCTGCGGCCCCTGTGCCCCCTGTGGCTCCTGTGCCCCCTGCACCCCCTGCGGCTCCTGTGCCCCCTGCGGCCCCTGCAGCTCCTGTGCTCCCTGCGCCCCCTGCAGCTCCTGCGGCCCCTGTGCCCCCTGAGCCCCCTGCGCCCCCTGCAGCTCCTGAAGCCCGTCCGACCCCTGTGCCCCCTGCGCCCCCTGCACCCCCTGTGGCTCCGCCCCCTGCGGCCCCTGCACCCCCTGCGGCTCCTGTGCCCCCTGCGGCCCCTGCAGCTCCTGTGCTCCCTGCGCCCCCTGCAGCTCCTGCGGCCCCTGAGCCCCCTGAGCCCCCTGCGCCCCCTGCAGCTCCTGAAGCCCGTCCGGCCCCTGTGCCCCCTGCGCCCCCTGCACCCCCTGCGGCTCCGCCCCCTGCGGCCCCTGTGCCCCCTGTGGCTCCTGTGCCCCCTGCACCCCCTGCGGCCCCTGCAGCTCCTGTGCTCCCTGCGCCCCCTGCAGCTCCTGCGCCCCCTGAGCCCCCTGCGCCCCCTGCAGCCCGTCCGGTCCCTGCGCCCCCTGAGCCCCCTGCGCCCCCTGCAGCTCCTGAAGCCCGTCCGGTCCCTGCGGCCCCTGCACCCCCTGCGGCTCCGCCCCCTGCGGCCCCCGCCCCCTGTGGTTCCTGCGGCCCCCGCAGCTCCTGCAGCCCCCCCGGCCCCTGCAGCCCCGCTGGGCAGCGCAGCTGGCGCATCTCCGTCTCGTTCCTCCTGTTTTATTCTTTTTTGCACGTGAGGGGACGGCGACGTGGGAAGACCGCCTGTCTCGGCTCCCAGTGGGCCGGGCCGATGATTCCCAGTCACCGGCAGGCTGGTTCGCTGACCTCCCCTGCCCTGCCGCGCCCCTTGGCCCTTGCAGGGGGAGGGGGTCGGCGTGGAGGGCCGGCGGGTCCCCGGAACCGCGTAGACTGTCTGCAGCGCTGGGGGCCGGGGCCGGGGCCGCGGTTAGTCCGTAGGAGGCGCAGACGTGGGACGTGAGCGGAGCCGAGGCCGAGCTCCTGGCGGGACGCGTGGCGGCCCCGCCCCGGGAGGCTCAGCCCAGCGCGGAGCTGGCGGAGCGCTTCGGTGTCGGAGCCATCCCACCTCCCTGAGCGGGACGCGAAGGTCCACGTTCCGCCCCCGGGAAGCCTCCGAAGGCCGCGGAGCCCCTCCAGACGTGCCCGAGCTGGGGGTGCTGAGCCTGGCCCGGGAAGGGTCCCCCAGGTGGTCAGGGGCGCGGGCGGGGCCGGGGGCTCCCCTCGAGCAGCGCATCCAGCGGGAGGCCCGCGTGCGCAGCCTCGTCTCCAGGGGTTCCCACGGGGGGGGGGGCACCTCCCTGAACCGCCGGGCCCACCGCTCCGCACGCTGGGCGCCGCCTGCGGGGTTGCACCTGGGTGGGGAGGATGGAGTCGGGCCTGGGGAATGTCTTTCAAATTGTCCAAGTTCAGGGCTGCAAAGCAGCCAGCTGCTTCCTGCCAGGTATGAGGAAATAACAGCCCGCACAGCACTGCCCCCCCAAACTTTGGTTTTGGCAAGGAAAAATATTCCTGGACTTGAGACAGAAAAATAATTCACTTCATGTTTTTGGCTTATGACCGCCGAGGTCTCAGAATTCGTAAGAACATTCGCGCATCGCCTTCCCTTGCTGGAGAGCCGGCTGCGTCCAGGACAGCTTGCCTGAAGGCCAAGCCCCACTCGGCTTCCTTTGAAAAACGTGACGTCCCTTGGTTTGGGCAGTCTGCAGTTTTGGTTCATAGCACGGAGGGCTGGGAGTGATGTGTCGAGCTTGAGTTCTTAAAGTAGTTTTTTTTTTTTTTTTTAAAGATTTTATTTATTCATGAGAGACATAGAGAGATCTAGAGGCAGAGACACAGGCGGAGGGAGAAGCAGGCTCCATGCAGGGAGCGCGATGTGGGACTCGATCCCGGGACTCCAGGATCACGCCCTGAGCCAAAGGCAGAGGCTCAACTGCTGAGCCACCCAGACATCCCCCCCCTTTTTTTTTTATAAAGGTAGTTTTTTTTTTTTTTTAAAGATTTTTAAAGATTTTATTTATTCATGGGAGGAGGCTTGAGTTTTTAAATAGTGATGTTATGACTTTGGGGGACCCAAAAAGTGCACCATGGACTCAACTCTTCAAATCTATGTGGAAGAAAAATATAAAAGATATTTTCTTCATATATCTTAGAGGAAATAAAAGAGACAAAAAAATTTAACAGGTATTTTTTTGCATTTTGTTATTGATTTGCTATTTTATGGTCTTTTCCTTCCATTTCACAGTGTAGGAAGTTTTTAAACTTGCTACAAAACTTTATACTACAAAAAAAGGTGAGTAGTTAGGCTGGTTGCTCTCCTAGTCGAAGAAGAAAACTCTTTCCTCAACAGTGGGGCAGAAGTAGCCAAGCAGAGGCACAGGCTTATTTGCTGATACACATGGTTCATGCAGATTTTGAGACTTACATCACATCCTTCTTCTTATTTGTTTCTGAACACACTTTGGCAGAATGTGAGGTCACGGGAGGATGTGACGCTGGGGGGCTGGCTGCTACTCTGTCTATAATGCACACCAGGAACTAGCCGAGCGTCTCCACCAAGCTCTGTGGTAGGCTCCTTTGTTCTGTGTGGCTCAGAAGGAATCTGTATCCTTGGTGTGCTGTGTTCTTTCACAGGGAGGGAGGGAGGGCAGTTTAGTGCAGTCGGAAGGTCCAAATATGGCCCATGATTTGTATGGTCAGGAACTTTTGAAATCCCATTCAGCAAAAATTTGGTGGATACCTAGTGAAAATCTCTGCCCTAAAATCCCTGTCTTGATACATCTGTTGTATGTTATTTTAATTCAAATCTATTTGCTGAAAAGGGTGCAGAGTGGAAGTGCTGTCTGGCTGTATTTGGGATTCCTGGCCACCTGACAGCAAGGTGGGGGGCACCCCATGGCACCAGGTGTGTGCGTTCAGGGCTCCCTCCTCCCCCCCAGCCCTCGGGCTCTGCTCTGCCGTTGGAGGTGGTGGAAGAGGGCAGCCCCAGGTTCTAAGCTACCTCACGTCCGACACGCAGTGGCTCAGGGCTCCCGTTCAGGTCGGTTTTTTTTTTTTTTTTTTTTCTGCTTTGAATCTTCTTGTCCTGTATGCTGATAAGTTTAACTAAAGTGTGATGTTATTTCAGGGGGCAAAATTATTCCTTTTATTGAATTAATGTATTAGAATATTTATTTATGGATGTTTGGTGGGTTCTGGGGAGACAGATTCTCATCCGAGAGTGAATCATCCATCAGTTTGGATCAGCGTGCTGTCAAGTTTTCATGTCCTGCATTCGCCAAGCCCGCGTGCTTCCTCCCAGAGATCCAGTGCTGTTTCTTAAATTACAGAGCCTCGAGGACTTGATTGGTGACATTTCAGTACGAATCAATACTATCAGGGAGGAAAATCTGAATTTCTTGAGGCAGCGCATTTTAAAACCAGCCGTAAATTACTGATGTAAACCGAACACACCACGCTTGCAACCAGGTCCACTTACTGGATGTGCCGCCACTCCTCCTATCTGTGTGGCTCATCCAGTTTCATCCCAAACCACCTCAGTTTTCACTTTTTTCCCCTAATTGGTTTGAATTTATTTGAAATAATTTTTTTTGAAAGTCATTAACATTGGTTTAAAATAAGTGAATGTTGAGTAAATCCTAGCAAATACAGTAAACAGATTCTGTCCTTAAGAAGCCCCTGGTGTTGACACAGCTATGTTTGTTTTATGAGTAAAGGAATACATACGTAACACATACGTAGGTAATACGTATTACTTATCTTGTTAACTTTCCATAGTTGTAAGTTTTAAAATCAATAAAGGCATTGGAAGCACCAATTTTCGTCGGCTCCAAGAAGAAGCTGCTTTATTCACTTTGCTTTAAGCTTATAAAAATGGGGTAATTGAAGCATCAAATGCTGGGCATAGGACTTAGGTATTCCTAATTTTCTTACCATTTTCCCTAAAGTTTCCAAAGTACAATATCAGAGAGGGTAACAGCAGTGAAGATGTTTAATTAATCTGCCAGAAACTTAGGTATTTCTTTGATCTAAGATGTATGTTCTCACATTTGACTACTGTTTTTTCTTAACAGTTTGTAAAAACAGTGGTGGATCTTAGCTCTAGGTATGGTGTTCTCTCATCAGTGTTAAGTCTTAATAAGAGGGAGCTGTCTGGCCAAAGGCGGCCCATGTTCCTGTTTTTAAGAGCGTCTCTTTGATCAGTTATTGTTCAAATTGTTTTATCGTTGTTTTAAATTAGAAGTGAAAAGATGTTTTGAAAAATTCAATTACAAGTGGCATTTTATTTTTCTGTCAAGTGTGTTGTTTCATTCCAAATCTCTGCTTTTAGAGAAGAGCTGAATGTTGAAAAACAGGGGGGAACCCATTTAGGTAAGTTGCAAGAGAAACAGGCATGGAATGCTGGTTTCAACTCGAAATTCACAACTTACAAAGAATTTATTTATGCAATACAGACCTTTTCTCAAATATTTTTCACAGAATTCCACACAGCAATCTACTAGAAAAGTAGAATTATACAACACCAAAATAACATGTTTCTTAGTACAAATTGCTACTCAAAGGAAGGTGAAGATACTTAGTAACAAACAGCAGGTAAGGTGGGTGTTGCTTCCCACAGCATCTCGAAGCCTCTGCTCTTGGACTGGGTGGGGTGGGGGAAGGGAGCCCGGCCTACAGCTCTGCCTCAGTTACCCGGGCACAGTCAGACCTTAGGGGTGAGCTTTGGTACTTGCATTTACTTTAAAAGAAAAACAAAGGTTGTGAGCCCACGAGCCTTTCCATCATTTCATTTTGGTGTGCTATGAAGACAACATATCAGGAAAACGCTGTAAATAATAAACATTGTAAATACTTCACACTTGCTATAACATTAGATCCTTTATATTAACCACACAGTGAAATAAAATAACTTCCCCAAACCATAATTTTCTAGGCCTAAAGCATGCTTGAAGAATAATATTGATAGAAATAATTCATTGAGATGTTTTAAAATTACATTTACCATAATTTAAACATTACCATTTAAATCCCAGAAATTTCAGTGCTGAAGAAGCACAATTGCTTGGAAAAATACAGGACCCAGAGTACAGCATAAAATTCCCTATCCCAGTATTATTCCCATTTCCCTATTGTTAAAATCATGTATTTTTCAAGATTACAGATAAAGGGGAAGTGTTTTTTTCATAATATAGCTAGAATAAATGGGTTTACTTGCTCCACTGTATGTTTCCATAATTGGTGAAAATAGACTTCTCATGACTAAAAATATAGATTTTTTTTTAAACTACAGAACCCAGCAGCCAATTTTCTGCTTTGCTGTTCTCCCCAAAAAAGTCAAGCAAAGTCTACAAAAATAGCAATTAACTTTAAAAAATATTTTGCTTCTTAGAGCAAATTTAAGTTACATTCAGATGTGATAGCTATTTCTAAGAGAAAGATGCTCCCAATTACTTCCCCTGCCTAGGCCGGGGGTGAGGCTGATGTGCAGCTGTCACCTTCAGTAGCGGGTTTGGTATTCATGATGCCACCGGTTGAAGTCATTATAAAACAGAACGATGCTTCCTGAGGCCATGCCAGAAATGATGCACCTGGGAGAAGCAGAGAGAATGAGGGGTTTACAAACCTGTTTATTTCCTAGGGATCAATCTGTTCTAAAGAAAGAACTGCCTTCTCCAAATCTACAAGGTAAATATAGAAGTTGACAGTCAAAGCTAGCAATTTTTGAGGACTACAGTTATGTTTTTTGATAATTAAAGTAAGCCACTGAGTGAGCTGAGAATACCACTGGCAGTACCCTCTGCCTGTGTCTCTGCCTCTTTCTCCCTGTGTCTCTCATGAATAAATAAATAAAATCTTTAAACAAAACCTCAATCAGTAACCTAATTCTACACCTTGAGGAAGTAGAAAAAGAGCAAACTAAACCCCAAAGCAAACAGAAGGAAAGATATAATAGAGTGTAGATAGAATAGAAGAGAGGAGAAAAATCAAGAGAACCAAAACTGGTTCTTTGAAAAGGTTAACAAAATTGACACACTTTTTAGCTAGATTTACTAAGAAAAAAGAAAACACTCAAACAACTAAAATTATAGAGCTGTTACTATCAATTTTACAGAAATAAGAGGATTATAAGGCAATACTAGGAACAATTATATGCCAACAGATCAAATGGAATAGATGAAATGGAAAAATTCTTGAAAAAAAAAAAAAAAGATCTTAAGAGTTATACACTCTATGGACTGAGCCAGCCAGGAGCCCTTGAAATGGAAAAATTCTTAAAAGCACACATTATACCTCTAAATCATGAAAAAACAGAAAATGTGAATAGGCTTATAACTACTAAGACTGAATCAATAATCAAAAACCTCCCAATAAAAAGAGGCCCTGGACTGAATGGCTTCAGTGGTGAATTCTATTTAAGGAAGGATTAACACCAACTCTTTCTCTTCTAAAAACTAAAGGAGAACACTTTGTAAGTCATTCAATGAGGCCAGCATTATCCTGACCCCCAAGTCAGAGAAAGACACTACAAGAAATGGAAATTACAGACCAAATTCCCTTATGAATACTGATATAATAGTTTTGAACACATACTAGCAAATCTAATTCAGTCAAAGATTAAAAGGATTATACACATGACCAAGATGGGTTTATTCTTGGAGTGCAAGGATGGTTCAACATACAAAAAATCAATGTAATCTACCGCATTAACAGAACTGACAAAAACCTACCAATTGATGAAAAAGAGGCATCTCACAAAATTCAACATGGTTTTATGATTGATAATACTCAAACTAGCTAATATCATACTCAATGGTTGTCTTCTATTATCAGAAACAAGACAAAAATAATTTTACCAGTGTAATATGGTACTGGGAGTCCTAGCCAGAGCAATTAGGCAAGACAAAGAAACAGCATCCAAATTGGAAAGAAAGAAGTAAAATTATTTCTGTTACCCATGACATGATCTTATATGTAGGAAATCCTCAAGATTCCACAAAAAAACTATTAGAATTAATGAATTCAACAAACTTGCATGATATAAAGTCAACATACAAATAAGCTGTGTTTCTGTGCATGAACAATGAAAAAAATCTGAAAAGGAAATTAAGAACAATTCCATTCACAAAAGCAACAAAATAAATATAATACTCAAGAATAAATTTAACCAAGGAGGCAGAAGACTTGTGTATTATAAACTATAAAATGTTGCTGAAAGAGATTAAAGAAAACATAAATGGATGGAAAGAAACCCGTGTTCATGGACTGACAGATTTAATATTGTTAAAACGACAATACTAGCCAAAGCAATTAACAGATTTCAATCCAATCCCTATGAAAATCCCTTGTTTTTCTTCACAAAAATAGAAAAACCCATTTTAAGATTCATAATGGATTCTCAAGGAACCCCAAATAGCCAAAACAATCTTGAAAACAAAATCAGATGTAGATGTCTTATACCTTATGATTTCGAAACTTCCCACAAAGCTGTAGTAATCAAAACAATTTGGTAGTGGCATATGGACCAACAGAATAGAGAACCCAGAAATAAACTCACATATATGGTCAAGTGATTTTTAGTAAGAGTGAGAAGACCATCTAGTCGGAAAAGGATGGTCTTTTCAACAATTGGCATTGGGAAAACTGACACACACGTGCAAAAGAAAAAAAACTGGACCCTTTCCTATCATATACGGACATTAATTCAAAGTGGATCAAAAACTAAACATAAGTGTTATAACTATAAAACTTATAGGGGGAAAAGCTTCATGACATTCGATTTTGCAATGATTTCTTGGATATAGTGTAAGCATTCACAACAACGGTAAAAAAGACCATTAAAATTAAAAACTCTTGCACATTGAAGGACACTATTAGGAGTTCAAAGTCAGCACTAGTAGTCAATAGGGAAATGCAAATCAAAACCACAGTAAAAGACTATTTCACACGCATTAGGATAGATACTATTTTTTTAAAAAAAACACAATCAGAGCATAACAGGTGTTGGTGAGGATATGCAGAAATCCGAACCCTTGTGCACTGCTGGTGGGGATATAAAATGGTGCAGCCACTGTGGAGAACAGTTTGGTAGTTCCTCAAAAAGTTAAACCTAGAATTACCAAATGACTCCACCATTCCACTCCTGGCTATGTACCCCAAGTAAGTGAAAACAGGAATCTAAACAGGTGTTTGTATGCAAATGTTCATAGCAACATTATTCACAATAGCCAAAAGGTGAAAACAACCAAAATGTCAACAGATGAACGGGTATACAAAGTGGCATGTTGTACTATTCAGCCTCAAGTAGGAATGGGTTTGACACATGCTACGACAGGGCAAATATTGTATGATTCCACATATACGAAGTACACAGAAGAAACAAAATCATAAAGACAGACACCGGAACTGATGTGAGCTGAATAGAGGTTTAGGGGGGAAAATGTGAAGTGTGTTTAGTGAGTACAGAACTTCTCTTTGGGATGATGAAAAACCTTATTTAAAAAAAAAAATTCTGGGGCAGCCCCGGTGGCTCAGCAGTTTAGCGCCGCCTTCAGCCCAGGGTGTGATCCTGGAGACCTGGGATCGAGTCCCACATTAGGCTCCCTGCATGGAGCCTGCTTCTCCCTCTGCCTGTGTCTCTGCTTCTCTCTCTCCTCTCTGTGTATTCTCATGAATAAATAAATAAAATCTTAAAAAAAAATTCTGGAGATGGGCAGTAGTGATATTGTACAACAGTGAATGTACATCATGCCACTGAATTGTACACCAAAAAAATGATGGTAAATTTTACATATCTGTTAGCATGATAAATTAGAAACTAAAAGCAGCAACTGTATATTAAGAAATAGGATGCCGAAGACAATCTACCTAAAATTTACCACTTGGAAGTTTTTAGGAAATAAGGCAAATCCCTCCATAGAACCCTCATGGACAGAGATACAGGCATTTTATATTAAACATGTTTACAGCTCTTAAATTTTATTTTAAAGTAGTCTAAGAAATAAAAAGCTTTATGGCAATATAATTACAGCCCTTGTTACTTCTATCTGCCTGTTGCTGGAGAATTCAGCTTTTGTCCAAGAGCGGCTATGCCATCAAAAAGAAAAACACCCTTTAAGAAGAAACAACTCCGGGGATCCCTGGGTGGCACAGCGGTTTGGCGCCTGCCTTTGGCCCAGGGCGCGATCCTGGAGACCCGGGATCGAATCCCACGTCGGGTTCCCGGTGCATGGAGCCCGCTTCTCCCTCTGCCTTTGTCTCTGCCTCTCTCCCTCTCTCTCTGTATGACTATCATAAATAAAGAAAAATTAAAAAAATATATTTAAAAAAAAAGAAGAAACAACTGCAATATTCACTGGCTATTTTGATTGCCCAGGTGATCCCCACAACCCAGTCTATCCACCAGTCCCTTTAAATAAATTCCCTCCCGTTTTTAACATCACCATCAGTAGACCATGACTTGTGTGTTACCTCTGGTCGTAAGACAGGGCCATGGCCCGGATTCCAGCATCGCAGCCCGGGTAGGCAAAGAGGTGCTTGAGGTCAGACACCTGCCAGACCATGAGCACGCCGCTGTCCCCTCCTGTGAGCAGGTACTGCCCATCTCGGCTCAGCTGGATGGCCTGTAAGACAGCAGTGATCAGCAGAGGGTGGCCCTACGACAACGCTGGCTCCTGCTCCACGTCCCTCCACCGTGCAGCACTGTGGTGCAGCAGGGGAGTGTGTGCAGGTGCTCCAGAGGAGTTTTTAGGAAATCAGGAGTTACAGGAAACTTCTGCCCTTTCTCAAAAATCAAATGGATAAAGTTAGGCAGTGTTTGAGGTTTTCTTTTTCTTTTTCTTTTTCTTTTAATTTTTGCTTTTTAAAGATGAGGTGGCAAAGTCTTCCAGTTCTGTAAGTACTATCTAAATGGGTGTGTGCTGGGGACTGGGGCCCACACTCTGGAATGAGAAGCCTCCTGGCATCTCTAGTACTGTGGGGGTGCAAGGCCCATTTTGTACCAAGGTTGTGCTAGCTGCCCACACATCCCCAATAAAACCACCGCTGCCTTTGGGGCTGTGGCCCCCGTGAGAGAAGGCCCGCATGCTTTGTGCCTTTACTAGGCCTGCTGGACTTTTACAGCAGTTAGGGTACAGCTTGATAGGTAGAGAACCACCTTCCAGGGTAATTAAACCCCAGGTGAAGCATGGCCTTCCTGCCCCCGGACCGACAGCTTCCTGCCGGTACTGAATGGGAAGTACAGACATGGAATTTGTTCTTCAGTCCCGTAGATGGGGCCAAATGCAGACGACTGATTTTTTTATGTGACTTTTTACATTTCTTAATGGTTGGAAAAAAAATAATATGCCATGACATGTGAAAATTACGTGAATTGCAAATTTCAGTGCCTGTAAATAAGGGTTACTGGAACATAACCACACCCATTCGTTTACGGCCACTCTCACAAGTGACAACAACAGAATACGGAGCCTGGAAAGTCTAAAATATTTTTTATCCTTTTCTAGAGAAAGCGTAAACACCTGTAATCCTATGTCTACCTGGACAGTGAATATGGGAAGACACTGTGCTAACAAGCTGGAAGAAAAAAAAATCTAACTTCTGAAAATATATTTACACTGTTCTGCACTTTTAGCATAGTTGCCCTAAGTCTGTAAGCTAGCCCTTTGCAAAATTTCTAAAAAAGAATCACAGAAAACCAAGGACTGTTTCACAGCCCTTCTATTCACATTTACATAGATGCCAACTTTTACTGGTCTCTTAAGTGTAGCTTATCCTCAATACAAAAATACATCTAAGAAATAAAAACCCATGTACATGTAAGAAGTATTTTCTAAATCTTAATACAAGTAGTAAGGTTTTTCAGTATAAGTAAAAATCAATATTCTTTTCCCCCCATTCACTTCACAGATGGTGATCTCTAAGGGATATCATGGAACCGCGGTACAAACCAGGGCAAACTATTATTTGCTATGCTTACAAAATTCAGCTAATGAAAATCCATTAACCTTATGATTGTGGTTCACTTGAGTTTTATACTTGAGGCTGGATATGTGCTATATTAAAACATAAATTAAAACTATTAATCTTTAACTCTTTGTTCTAATAAAGAATCTCTAATCCTAGTTCTGTCTGGAATGAAATAAAGCCTGGATTTTTAGGATTATGCATTTATCGGCATCCAAAACATTTTAATAAGCCAGGTGCCTGCCAAAGTGAAAAAGTATTTTGTTGGCCTTTCTCATGAGGAACCTGTCAGGTTCCCCTGGAGTAAGAGTCAAGGTAACATTTACAGAGGGGACCAGGTCTTCTACCCAAACCGGCACTCAGAGAGTTCTTAACTCTAGCCCACATCCTCAGTATCCAGGTTGGGTTGAGACTAGAGATTTTAAGAGGGCCCCAGGGTCATGGAAATGCCCTCCTCTGAAATCCCGAGTGCCTGGGCCAATGCCCCCAGCTGCACTGGTTTCTATGGCCACAGCAGTCTGCTGGGCATGATCACGGCCTAAAACACAGCTTTCCCAGAAAAAGAAAATAAATGAGTTCCTATGGGTGAAATGGTGGTTATCCTTTGTTTAGGATAAAACAACTTTGCTGCTCTGTACAGGCTGCCCACTTAATTTAAGTTACTCATTAAGACATCTAAACACTGCCTAGTTGATGTGCTATGATACGTTAACCAAATGCCACTGAACAATCTGGCATCTAAATAAAAACAGGTGGGAAGCCTTGATTAGTGCAGAGGTTCCCCAGGCTGCCTGCCTGCAGGGTTCTGGGTATTTCAAAGAAACTTAATTTCTGGTCTGAGCTGATGACTAATTTGTTTCCACGGTCTCCTTTCCTTACACAGGCTCAGGCTGCACGACGGAACTGGAGATTTTTGCTCTGTGATGTCTCTTATTCTTCCTCCCCCTTCTTTTCCTCCCCCATCCTGCTCCGCTCTCCCCCTCCCCCTGGGCAGTTAGCTGTGAAAGTGTCAGTCTCTGGAGCCACAGGCAGGTAGTGCTCCTTTTAGGCAAGCTTGTTTTAATCACACAGTTGCCACTTGCAAGTTAGTATGATAAAGTGCAGGAGTGCTGGGAAAAAGGCAACGGATTGTTTAAGCCTAAAATCCAGTGGGAAATATTAAAGGGGGAAAAAAAAAACAATGGCTATAGGGCAGAGAGGAAAAGCATGTGTGTATGAACAGTCTGCAGAAAGCCTCCTTACCATTGCCTCAAGGAACTTCCCAGAGCCTTTGGTACTAACTGAAATGCCACAGATATTGTTTTAGCCAGCAAGGGATTTCAAATTATTTTACAGATTTATTAGTGTTGCTGACAATATAATTGTAACTCAAAGTGACAGATTATCAACATTATTATTGTAAAGAAAAGAAGAAAGGAAAATCCTCTGATGTGTACTTGGTTTAAATGAAGTATTATGGGAAGGAAGGGAAAAATAAAAGTATAAGTGTACGCTTTTGTGGTAGAGGCAGTCAAAATACAATGAAGAAAACTCACAGAGCAAAATGGAGATGACAATGAATTAAGAAATCAATGCTAAGATACAGAAGGACCAAGTGCCTTTCACTTCATCAATGTAGTCTATACTTAGGGTTGTTGTTTCTTAATACTTTCTTGCCCCAGCTATTTGTTTACTTGAAAGAAGCAGGGGGGCGGGGTATCAGGCTACATCTGGGAAACTGGGAGAATTTATGTCATCTAAGCTGCCCCAGGTTAGGAAGAACAACGAATATAATGTCCAGAGCTAGCTTCAAGCCACACTCGGAGGGCAGAGGCCTCTATGACCCTCTTCGCACCTCCAACATGTCCACACAGTTCACATGTACCTCCAACCTTATCCTGGAAAATGATAGGAACACCAGAGCTTCATTTTATCTTAACCTGCCCCAGAAGCCTGGGAGTGAGGAAAGAAGGGCCTTGAAAAAATAGCCTCTCCAAAGAGCAGTCCTTATTGTTTTCTTCAATCTCTAATACTTTTGGAGTCATGTCCTGAAAGTGAAGCAAGAGTCCAGAAGGTGGGCAGCCTGGGTGGCTCAGCGGTTTATCGCCACCTTCAGCCCAGGGCCTGATCCTGGAGACCCGGGTTCAAGTCCCACTTCGGGCTCCCTCATGGAGCCTGCTTTTCCCTCTGCCTGTGTCTCTGCCTCTCTCTCTCTCTTTCTCTCTCTCTCTCTCTCTGTGCCTCTCATGAATAAATAAAATCTTAAAAAAAAAAAAGAGTCCAGAAGGTCCACTAGCATTACCATTCCTTGTTTATCAAAAGGGAAAAAATGCCCAATTCACATCATAATTGGAAGTCCAACTCCCCTGACTTGGTAAGTGTTGGTCTTGTTATTCAAGAAGTCTGAAATGAGATACTAATCCTGAATAGTCATAATCCCTACCACTCCCACCAGCAACCTATTCAAGTGTGAACAGGAGCCAGTTTTAGGTGTAGTCTATTGTGCTATTTTAGCTCTGATACTCAGAAAACACAGATTAAAAAAAAAAGAAAAAGCTGAACAACTGAAAGCCACCCAGGTTGGCTTCACAGGGCCTCAGGGAAACCTGTTGAAGGTTTTCAGCCCTGGCTTCGCTGAGCGCTGTCACGTACAGAGTGCTCTGGCTCAGCCGGGACGCGTGGTCTGTGAAATGCACGGGCCTTGTCCAAATGCCACTTGATGACTTTCTTCCAGCGTGGAAAGGCCCTCCATGCCAAAAAAAGTGAAGCCTCTTCCTCCTCACTCGCCACACTGAGAGGTCAAGGTCTAGGATGGAGAAAAGTCTGCAGCGTACTCACCCTTATGTTATCATCTGTTTCCATAGTGGCCTGGAGTTTCCCATTCACACTGAATGTACAGAAGCAGCCATTTTCGTAGAATATGACACAATGACCCTCTCTTGAAGCCTGAATGAGTTTTGGTCTCAGGCAGTTTTCAGGACCCTCCAAAGTCCTTAACAAGTCTCCATTCATGGAATGTATGAGACAAGGCCCTTCTGAGTAAAGAGAAACAAGAGACGAAACTTTTTTAATGGTGACAAATGTGAAATGAATCTTGAGCACACATCAAACAGGATCAAACAGTTGAAGCTAAACATTTTCTCTCTTATATATGTTATTTTACAAAATGTCCTCTGCATGCTGGCCAGGTCTCACCTTCTACTTGGGAAAGGAGAAAGCCGGGTCACATACATTCAGGTTCACTTCTCCTCAAGAGCCAGGGAGCTACTTTATGAAATTCATTATGCCAAGAGATGACAGAAACAGGACACATTCAGAAAGGAACAGGACAAATTTCAAATCCTAGAGGAGCTTCCAGGAAGGCCGGGCCACAGTTAAACACAGGTTGCTGTCAAGCTCACCGTGAAGCTCTGGCACATGTCACAGGGGCCCAACAGCAGTGGCTGTGCTGTGGGCCGGTGTGGGGAGAGCTCAGGAGGGCAGCTTTGCGAGCCCCGAGCCTTCTTCCCTCCACTGCTCACTACCCCCACCCCCGGAATAAATTCACCCAGAGATCCTTCTGCAAATGAGTACACTTGCCTGCTGAGCGGCACCCACCAGGCTGAGCTGCCCGAGGAGGATGGGAGCTACTGATCAGTACACGCATATCCAAGCATTTTCGTTGTTACTGAATGCCTGCTACATGTAAAGAAGGAGTAGGTAACCAAAACCACCTGTGTGATGAGTAAGTTCTAAGACATGTCTGAGTCAGACAAGAGGGGTAAAGCATATAAGGCCTGCTGATCTCCAAGCTGAATTCCTCAGGCCTACAGGGACTCGTGACCTGACCCCACGAGACTACTAAAAGCATATGCCCTTTTAAAGAAAAAAGCAGAAAACCTGCTTTTTTCTTGACCACTCTGGGAGTATCTAAGTTTTCCCAACATAAATCCATACCCCCAGCCTCTGTGTCGCTTAGTGCCAGCATGCATGGATATCCACTGTCTTTATCACCTTTAAATGACATCAGTTCCTCAACACAGTTCAAACTTCAAGTTTCACAGATATTGCACAAAGTTCACATTTTGTGACTAGCTCTTCAGTCCACAAACGACTGTGCAAATAACAGGTGTGCATCCTGAGTGACTGACACATCATCTCCTTCAGAGTCTGTCAGTGAGTGGTCACTGACGGTCTGTTACTCAGTTCATGCACACAGAGCAAACTGTAAGGTTGTGGTGCTTCCTCATCCCCAGGGAGAAACCCATGTGACATTTTACAAAAATGGATCATCAAGAGACTACTGGCCAAAAGATGAACTCTCAGTAAGGAAATGAAAAGTGATAAAGCTGTGAGGGAACTTTGTACTGAATATAAATGGGGTTACAGGAGAAAGAACAGATTCTGGAAATGTTGACATTGCTCAGAGACTGGAGATCAGTGAAGGTGAACTTACTGACACAGATTAGAAAAGGGGTTGAACAAAAATGATGATGTCCCAGAAGAAGTGATGCCAACAAGAACCTTCACTTTTTAAAGGACCCAGGGGAATATTTCATACTGTTGAATGCACAGCAGATAAAATGTTGGAACCTGACCAAAACTTAGGAGCATGACAACTGGTCAAGGCACAGAAATGTTCTCACTCTTTATCATACGTTATACAAAGAGAAGCAGGCAAGCACTTTCAAGTACTCTGGGTATGTCCCCACAAGGAAAACACTTTAATTTTCAGTGTTCCTAATATTTTAAATTATAGTGTTCTATATGTAAATGTGAGTTTTACTGGTCTTTTTTTATGCCCGTGTGTGTGTGTGTGTGTGTGTGTGTAACTGTAAGAAAAATTTTAATGTATTGACAAAAGATTTTAAAAGCCATGAAACAACCCCAAATTTTCCCATTCATTGCTAAGATTAGTCTACATGGTTTCAGCTTGCACGGTCATTTTTATGGCCCTGCACTGCCACTCAAAGCAAGGATGACTTTTAATATGATACGTTCATTTTATATGTCTAATTTTTTAAATTAAGGTTTTATTTTTAATCTCTATACCCAGCATGGGGCTCAAACTTACAACCCTAGGATCCCAAGTCACACGCTCCATTGACTGAGCCAGCCAGGTGCCCCTTTGTCTAGTGTGGATCCTATACAGGCTAAGAACTTATATTTGCTCCAGATATATGAAATTACTGGGTATAAGAAGGAAAAAAATCTAGTAGGTATAGAATTTTTGTGAACATTGTTTCACTGCTTTGACCAACTAAATTTTTAAACACAATCCTTTGAATATTTAATGTCTTGTTAGCTAGACTAAGTATTATAGTTTGAGACACAGATAAGGTGAGTCAAATACTCAATGCATCCCTATCAGATAACCTTCAAAGACATAGGATTACAGTATTTTTTTGTGCGTTCAGACTCAGCCCAGGGAGGAGACAGAGAGATGGATAAACTATTGCAGTGGAATAAGCAATGAATTAGAAACAGCTCTGTTCCAGGTCAGATCCTGATTTGTTGCATGTGCTCTTTGAAAGCTTGCTTAGTATCTTTGGCCTGAATATACGATGATGGTGCAAGGGCAAACATCCAGGAAACCAGCTTAAGTTTCTTTCCACTCCATTCTCAATGCCATCCTGGCTCCTGCCTGGTTCTGAGATTTGGAAGTTAAAACAGACCAGGTCGAGTTTCCATCCAGGTGTGAGATGAAACCTAGCCCAGAGTCCAGAAGAATAAACAGACAGACAAAGATGTTCCTTGTTCCTGCCTCCCTCTTTAGAGCAATGTAGTGAAACACAATTTTCTGCAATGATGTTGATGTTCTGTATTTATGCTGTTCAGTACAGTAGCCATGTGAATAGTGAACACCTGCAAAGTGGCTAGTACCACCAAGGAACTGAATTTTAAATTTTATGTAGTTAACTTACATGTTTTAGTTAATTTATTAAACAGTCCTACGTGGCCAATAGCTACTATAATGGACAGTACAGCTTAGAGAAAAAAGTACCAAATCTATCTTTGGCAATTTGTTACTGGAAGACACCAAAAAATGCATACATTTTATGAAGGTACCACAGATTTACCTTTGGAACCGCTTAACACCAGGCCTAGCTCAGCGCAGACGGCAGCACAAGTGATCTCATAGTCGTGGCCTGTCAAGATGGCCCGAGGAGTGGTGGTCTCACCTTTAGGAAGGAACAGATTAGAAACAAATCAATTCAAGTTCATGCAGGGGGATTATCTCTCTCAGTTCCCTCTACTTAGATTAAATAACTAACAACTTGTTCCTAATCCCTATAATGCCTGAATCTTTAATTCATAGTTTGGAAATCTGTCTAGAAATCCTATTTTAGAACTAGATCCAAACTGTATGCTAGAGTATGAAGACCAGTTGCCAAATTTCAAATCCTTACATGATTATCAAGCAACAGTGGTTGAAAACAGTAAAATAAGACAAAAATCTGCCTTGTAGAATGCCTCAGATACTTCCCAAATATTAATATAAGCCACTCAATTAGATGATTTATAGATGGATGATTATAAAAGTAGTGACTCTAGCTTGATTCACATTTCAAGGAAGGTAGCCCCCCTCTTCCATGGGCCACTGAGATCCCTATTGTAGTGAAGACAGTCTGAACTAGGACACGGTATCTCAAAGTAGACCCTCTCTTCAGTGCCTATTTACTAGTCTTAAGTATTTTCCTGGTATATAAACCTCACAGAGTGTATTTCTCTGTGGTTCAAAGAATAGAGGGGAAATAAATTCTTACACGTAGTTCTGATTGTGACTGAAAACTAGAGGAGGAAAGTGAGGAAGGGCTAACAGAGAATGAGTATCCAGACAATGGAAGATGTTTCCAGACATTTTCACAAGTAGAAGTCATCCTGCATTTCAGTCCCAAAATAAAAAGAAAAAAACTGGCTGGTTAATAAGGAACCCACACCACCAACAGGCCCAGCTCAGATAAGAAGACAGTAATGGGCTTCATTTGTGGCTTGATTCATGCCAAGTGGCAAGGATAAGCTGAATTCCATATTTAGCCTAAGGAATACTATTTTCAGACCACACTAGCCCTCCACTTTTATAGTCTCTAAAAACAAAGACACAGAAAGCCCTTATAAATGGGACTGGAGAGCAGTGTTCCATTAGCATGCTTAGATTTCCTTGATTTGAATTGGTTTCACAGGAATATTGATAAATGATACTGTATAATCCAAAAGGGGCAAATGTGCCCAGAAAATGCTCTTTAGCACCAGCTGTGGAACTCAGTAGAAAAGAACAACTTGTTATTCTATCAGGTAGGTTAGACAAAATCTGCCAGAAACCTACCATCCTTGGAAAGGCAAATACTGGCTGTCGAAAAATTAAACTAGGCTCCAGAGCAGTGGTTTTTCTGATGGGTCAGTAGATTCTCTGAAATTTCATGCAAAATATATGTACATGCCTGTTTTTCTGGGAGGATAGTGAGGGGAAGAAGGAAAATAGTTTTTACTGAATGCACAGAGATCCATGACCAAAAACAGGGGAGGGCCTCTCCGATGGAGACAGAGGCCACACCAGCTGGAGCCTACAATTACTTCATGTCTAGCTATTGCAAAGAATTATCACAATGCATTTATTGTGGCACATGATGCATAGCTGTGTCCCTACAGAATCCTTCATGACTTTTGGTGACTCTAAGTATTTCTGCATGAGATTTAAGTAGAGGAGCATCATAGCAAACTTTGCACCACACTGGTTGTGCCACATGCAGTGAGACACTGGGACTGGCCTACATACTTGGTGACAGAGGGAGACATCAGATGACACATTAAAGGCAAGGGGTTAAGTGGAACAAGGGGCTTGGTGTCTTTTGATTCAAAGATTTTAAACTTTGTGGGAAACCCACCTTAATTAAAAAACTCACTTGACAGTTTGCTAACCAGAAAGAATTTAAGAACTAGGGCTTTTTTCCTTAAAAAGCACACCAATTTGGGATTTTTTAAAGAAAAGAAGCAAATAATGTAAGCCAACCTGAACTACTTAACTTTCTGTTAGAGATAGGCTTTGCCACAAAAAGTAGAAATAAGTATGTTTTAAAAAGTTACCTAGAGTTAGGTAACCATGATTCATGGTTTTCCCTGTTCCCAAGACACTACATTCTACAAAATACTTTATGTTATTTTTTAAATTAATGTTTAAATCCATGTATTGGCCACTTTTTAAAATCAAGAATTAAAATCATTAAGATCTAAAGAATACATTTTCAATGTGATTATTCCTTTTTTGTTTTCCTAAGTTACCATTTTATGGGGGGGGGTTGAGACTTGTGTTTTAACTTGAGTTGTCTTGGAATTCCTTGGTGGGAAATATAAGTGTGAAGGAAAACTGATGGCAACTGAAAGCAATCTAAAGTGTTGTCACTTAAGCATGTCAGTGCTAACTTTTTGTTTTATAGATCTAAAATTTTTTTTCTCAGGGAATAGGAAAGAAGTAAAAAACAAATTGCTAATTATATTTCTTTAGCATAAGAGTCGAAATACTGAGAATTTTCTAGGACTATAGGAAGCCTCATGATAAGCCCCACAAAGTGGGTTAAGGTAAAAGCATTCTTTTTTGTAAACTCCTAATTAACATTTTTTTGTAAGTAAGCTTTACTTATGAAATGTGAATTTCCAGTGATCCACACTGTACCAATCATTTCTCCCTCCACAAGTCAGAAGACATATACATACTGAAAAATATTTTTCTTTTCCTAGGGCCTGATCTCTAAATAAAGAATTGTTCAGTGCTAGGACTTTGGCTTCAAAGTTTGGCAAAATGTTCTCTAACCCAGGAAGCAGGTTAGACAGCTCAGGAAATATAGAAGGAAAAAAAAGGAAAGGAAAAGAAAAACAACAAATTAAAAACATAAGGGTAAACTTATGACCACTGGGTTGTTCTCAGGTAACTGGTTTCACAAACACTCACTGGATTTCCACTAAGACTTCATGCTATTTAACATTCCCTCCCCTCTAGAAATGCACATTGATAGCCTCTAAAAATCCACGGACAATATAGGGAAGGATATGAAATACTTGTTTACTTAAAGAAAGCTGTTTCCAGTCTTATCTAAAGACTGAACTGTGTATTATTCCCTTTACTATCTGTTATGTGGATTGAGTATGCTTTACATTTTCTCATCAAAAAAAATCTGTTCACAGTAAATACTTGTTGGAGTTTTGTAAGTTCCAATAAACCAAATGTTTTAAATATTAAAATTTCACTACAGCAAATAGAATTATATGATAGGGGATTTAAATCCAACAAGTCAAAACTGTTTAAATTCCACAGATATTTTGGGGACCACTTGGAATAAAATTACTAAGGGTAGAGGGGAAAGTCAGAGGCAGAACACAGCCTATATATGTGGCTCACAGAATATATTTATTTCTCTGTAGTTACACATAATCCCGGATCACAGTGCACAGCAATAACCTCCTACAGAAAGGAAAGGAAAAGCTGCTCTGTACCTGTGTATATTTGTCTTTAAAGTCCAGAAACAAAATCTAGGAACCATGTAACTCACTGCCATTGTAGCACTCACATCCCAACCTCATGCCAACCCTGAGAGTTAATACTTGGGGAGGTTGGCAGGGGAGATCAGCTCAAATAAAACAATACTGGCCATACATTACTTTTTCAAAGGCCCCAAAGCTATCATCTTTTTCACTGAAGTCCTTAAAACGAATAAAGAACAGGAAAAAAAAGTACTCTGAAAAATATCAGGTTAATTCTTTGATAAAAATTTGCAGGAGTTAATGGATACAAGAAGTCGTTACTTTTGCTTTCTGAGATAGTAGGATCTACCAATAGCTAGATCATAAAGCAGAACAGATTCCTTTAAGAACCTTTTAAAGTCTTACTGCTTGAAAAATTGTCATGGCTTTCAATAAAGCTGGGAGAAAAATTTATCTTGTTGCTAGTTTAAGGGGCTACACTTCAAACTCCTCTTAAAGAAAAATAAAAAGAGAAAGAGGATAGACTTCTTGGACTGCTTTGAAAAGCTTGAGCAATTACTTCAAAGGAAAGGGTGTCTTTGTCCGGAGAGCAGGTTTATGACTACTGATGCAAATCCTAACCAAAGACTGAAAAGGATACTCAGTGCATCTTTATGGATGGCCTTAAAGGAAGATGAACAAGTCAAAGGAGATTAAAGACAGCCCAAATCCTGCCAAGAATACCAGGACACACCAGTTTTTACAGATGTGCTTTTCACAGTACATGATACTGGAAATATCAGTTCTAATTTACAGACACTGTTCTAACAACCCAACTTGCATTTAAGCAGCATAAGATCTCCATAATTCCCATTTAGCATTTATATTGGATCTATATTTTAAAATATTAGGTGACATGTTTTACACCATTAGGCAAAATAACAAATGTTTTTATTAAATGTGTTTCTTTTGGTGCCCTCATAACTAAGTATATTTCTCCATCAAGTGGACCCTGAAACACTTGCAGTTATACCTCAAAGAAGAGAAAATAGTAATTTCTCTAGCACCCTGTTCATAAATATTCAATGAGAAAAATATTTCAAAAGATAAGCCTCCATTAAAACAAGAGGGATTAATAATCCAGGTAAAAACAGAGCAGACATGTTTTTCTGGCAAACTTTTGACTTACATTTTTAAAAATAAAGTTCTTGGTATTTTTGGCATCATTTCCTCAGTCCTATGAAAATTAAATTGCTTTAAAATGGCACTGTGAAGTTCTCCGTAGCAGTTTAAATATATTATTAGCAGAGAATCCCCCTTCATTCATTCCTCATTTTTTAAATACCATTTATCATGAAACAAAGTTTGGTTTAACATTTCTCTATTCCTACTTCTGTAGAAATGATATTAGTTCTTTCAATTAATACTTGTTTAAATGACTCCTGGGCCAAGAGTTAGCATTTCCTGATTGCTTTCTCATTCACTTGCTCCTTCTTTCCTTTAATAGCCTTTATTCGATATATATTATGTGTAATGCACTGTGGAAATAAGGAACGGAATAAAATACAGTATTGTACTGGCAAATGACCTGATTCTATGGTCACTGGATCAGGTTTTGTTACCTTACTATAAACCTGCAAATTATAAATACCTGTCTGTAATTGGAAAGGTCAAAAAGCTGTACTGAAGTTCAAACTATTTATTACAACTGAATTTTTATACAAAATGAATATTTTACAGCAATTAATAAAATCCTTAAGTAAAAACAACTGATATAATTTTCCACATTGTTAAAATGTAGTACCATCTGACCTCTTGGAGGCAAAACAAAATATGAAACGTGTCTTTGTTAAAAAAAATTTCAATAGAGTATTCATTCTGAAAGAAAACACAAGCTTAAGAATCTAAATATATGTTATTAAATATATATAGATTTTTCAAAATCTAAGCATTATTACAACTGAATTTTTATACAAAATGAATATTTTACAGCAATTAATAAAATCCTTAAGTAAAAACAACTGATATAATTTTCCACATTGTTAAAATGTAGTACCATCTGACCTCTTGGAGGCAAAACAAAATATGAAACATGTCTTTGTTAAAAAAAATTTCAATAGAGTATTCATTCTGAAAGAAAACACAAGCTTAAGAATCTAAATATATAAGTTATTAATTAAGTATATATAGATTTTTCAAAATCTAAGCATTATATAATATATGCCAGTCATTTCTTAAAGATGGATACTTCTGTTTTGCACATGCCTTTTGTTCCATTTTAATTACATTTTGATTACTACAACACATAGGGAGAGAAAAAAAATTAATGTGAAAACTGTACACTTAGGTTTCTCATGTGGCTCACCATAATGGCAAACCAAGAAAGGAAATGGCTTTCTGAAACGGAAGTGAGGTTAGCTACTAAATGTTTTTTAAACCTTTCCCATTAACTTCCCAATGTTCCAAAGGGAATTATAACACTACATTTTAATTATGCGAAGGGAATTATTTGAAATTTGTTCTATTCCTTCTTTCTCCATCAACCCTTCTCCTCCTCCATTAGAAAATGTCTACAATTGCATACTTAAAGTATAATCCTAAATTGTGTAATAATATTTTAAAAAACCCCACAAAATCCTTGGGTGCCTGGGTGGCTCAGTTGGTTAAGTGTATGACTTGATTTCAGCTCAGGTCATGACCTCAGAGTCATGAAATTGAGCCCCACATCAGGCTATGCGCTGGGGGTGGAGCTGCTTAAGATTCTCCCTCTCCCTCTGTCCCTACCCCTGCTTGAGCATTGGCTCTGAAAAACAAAAAGCAAAACAAACACAAAATCCTGGAGTGCCAGAGTGGTTCAGTGGGTTAAGTGTTTGCCTTTACATGATCCTAAGGTCTGGGAATCAAGCCCCACAATAGGCTCCCGGCTCAGCGGGGAGTCTGCTTCTCCCTCTCCCTCTGCACCTCCCCCAGCTCATGCTCTCTCTGTCTCTCAAATAAGATCTTAAAAATAAATAAAAATAAAAATTCAAATCCTAACATGATGCATACTGTCATAAGAACTCAGTTTAGCAAAATTATCTCTGTATTCTTTGTAAATATAAGGTGTGCTTTAGTGACAGGGTTGCATCAAATTCTCTACAGCCCCATTAAATCAAATTAAAAATGTAGTACAGTTTAGTGATCAAGAGTGGTACCTCTTAAAAAAAAAAAAGAGTGGTACCTCTGGCCTAGAGTACTACCTATGTGACCTCCCTTGGGTATGTTCTCATAGTTACAGAAAGATCTAGGAGCTTCAAAAGGCACAGGGAAAAAAGTAAAGACATATAATCTCTCTGTGCCTCATCTATAAAACAAGGATAATAGCAGTAGTTACCACACAGGACTACTATGAGGATCAAAGAATTACTATGTAAAGTAATGCCCACATGTAGGGAGCACCCAGGAGGTATCACTTAGGAGTAGAAGTAGTACTACGAACAGTAGAATGATTTTCACTCTGTTGTAGACACTTCTTTCAGCAAAAGTATATCTTACCCTTTGCTGCATAAATGAAAATTAGAGCTGGTTCTGATTATTTTTTGTTTCTTGTCATTCTTTTGTCTCTTAATTTCTAAAAATTATACTTTGATTTCTCCCATTCTTTTTCTTAGACTTTCTAACCTTCTCTAACAATCCATATAACTTCTTATAAAACTAATATCTAGAAGCAGGAAGTGAAGGTATATTAATATAATTAGGTATTCTTTCCCCAAATATCTTTATTGTCTCTGATTATTAAAGTAATACATGCTCATTATAAAAACATTCAGATAATTTAGTAAATTATGAAGAAGGAAATGAAAAAACTTTCTCTAAATTCCACTACCTATAAATAACTATTGCTAAATGACATAAAAAACATTTTGCTGGCAGTCATTCCAGACTTTTTTCTATGCATAAATATACACAGAATACAAAGTGTACACATAGACAATAGATACCTAGAAGATATATCATATATAGTCTGGTGATCTTTTACACTTAGTGATAACAGACAGTATATCTTGCCATTCCAATACTGCAAACTCATAATACATTAATGGCCATGCAGTATTTCATTATGTGAACATATCAAATTCTACTTAACTATTTCTTTTTCCTACTTTCTTGAGACTTTTCATTTGTTGAGTCCCCATAGAGGGGCTTGATTTGGCTCTAATTCATTGATAGCTTCTATAGCTGTATATCTAGTGTCCAGTAACATAAACATAAAATTCTGACTCCAAAAAAGAATACAGATAAAAATATTTCACATCTTTGGCTATTAGAAACATTCTGAATTTGACAACAAAAGCAAAAAATAAGTAAGACTACTTCAAACTAAAATGCTTCTACAGAGCAAAAGAAACAAACCATGAACAATGAAAAGGCAACCTACAGAGTGGGAGAAAATGCTTGCATATCATATATCTGATAATATCAAAAATATACAAAGAGCTCATGCAACTCAATAGCAAACAAATATAAAAGAATCTAATTTAAAAAGTGGACAGAGGAAAAAATAAGTAAAAAATGTGAAGAGGATGTGAATAGTATTTTTTCTAAAGACTACATACAGATGGCCAACAGGCACATAAAAAGGTGCTCAACACCACTCATCATCAGGGAAATGCAAATGAAAACCACAATGAGATATCACCTCACAACTATTAGAATAGCTGTTATCAAAAATACAATAAATAGAGGTGGCTGGCTAGGTCAGTCAGTAGAGCATGCAATTCTTGATCTCAGGGTTGTGAGTTCTAGCCCCATGTTTGGTACAGAGATTACTTAAAAATAAAATCTTTAAAAAGAAGCCACTTTCACTGAAGACTATTCTTTTTTTTTAAGATTTTATTTATTTATTCATGAGAGACAGAGAGAGAGAGAGAGAGAGAGAGGCAGAGACACATGCAGAGGGAGAAACAGGTTCCATGCAGGAAGCTTGACGTGGGACTCGATCCCAGGTCTCCAGGATCATACCCTGGGCTGAAGGCGGTGCTATGCCGCTGAGCCACCGGGGCTGCCCAAGACTATTCTTTATATTAAAAAAGTGGAAAATAAATACCAACTGTTGGAGAGGATGTGGAGAAGAGGGAACCCTCATGCACTGTTGTAGGAATGTAGATTGCGGGACGCCTGGGTGGCTCAGTGGTTGTGGGTCTACCTTTGGCTCAGGGTGTGATCCTGGAGTCCCGGGATCGAGTCCCACATTGGGCTTCCTACATGGAACCTGCTTCTCCCTTTCCCTCTGCCTGTGTCTCTCTCCCCCTCACTTTCTGTGTTTTTCATGAATAAATAAAATATTAAAAAAAAAAAGGAATGTAGATTGCTACATAGCAACTATGGAAAGCAATATGGAGGTTCCTCAAAAAATTAAAAATAGAACTATCATATGATACAGCAATTCCATTTTTGGGTATCTATCTCTGAAGGACACGAAAACACTACCTTGAAGAGATATCTCATACCCTAATGATCACTGCAGCATTATATACAACGGCCAAGACATTGAAACAACCTGTATCCACCAAGGGATAAATGGATAAAGAAAATGGGGTATGTGTAGGTGTACTTATGGATTATTAATCATTCATAAAAATAAAAAGGAGATCCTGCCATTTGTGACGACATGGATGGACCTTGAGGGCATTCTACTAAGTGAAATAAGCCAGACAGAGAAAGACAAACTTTATAATCATATTTATATGTGGAATAAAAGAAACAACCAAAAATCACCCAAACTAAAAAACTGAATTTAGGGATACAAAGAACAGACTGGCAGTTGGTGGGGAGAGGAGATGGTAAAGGTAGTCAAAAAGTACAAATTTTCAGTTGTAAAACAAGTAAGTCCTGGTAATGTACAGCATGGTGACTATAATTAATAATACTATGTTGTGTATTTGAAAGTTGTTAAGAGAGCAGATTCTCATCACAGGGAAAAAAGGTTTGTAACTGCAGTGGCAATGGATGTTACCTAAATAAACTGTGGTTATCATTTTGCAATATATACATATATCAAGTCATTATGTCGTACACCTGAAACTAATGTCATGTGTCAATTAAACTACAATAAAAAAAAAAAGAAACATCCTGATCCCATTCACTCCAAGGAAATACGGAATCTCTCAATAGTAGAAAATTACAAGCTACAAGAATAAAAGCTAAAAAGCTCAGCAGTTATGAAGCCTTAGCCATGGCAGGCAGAAAGAATTCTGAGGATTTTTTTTCCTAACTAAACATACTTCACGTCTACAATCTGAAGTCTGGCCAAGTCTATTTGTGAGGAAAATTAAAGACTAGAGCAATTGTTGCTTTGTAAAAGAAATCATTAGAAGCATGTAAATACTTAACTTCATATAAAAATGGGTCTCTTTTAATAAATTCTCAGGAATATCTAAAGCACAATATGAGGTACATGTACACGAAAACTGTCACACAATTTCTCTAATGAAATGAACTTTCTGGAAGGTGATAAAGTCAGTCTAATACACTGTTCCAGGAGGTCTTCATTAAATGTGTTCTCCAAAAAGGTTACACACACACACACACACACACACACACACACACACAGGGAATATTCTAAAAGCTGAAGAATCTTGCTTTTAGGAATGGAAGAAGTAGCTTGCGATTTTGCAATTTCAGGGTATATTCAGTTTCAATTAAATGAAAGAAGATATATTCAAAATGTTCTTTGAGAACTTTAGTTGACTAGAGGGAACTTAAATCTTACATTAGTTTTACCAATTGTTTGAAATGAAATTTCCCATCTGAGCATAAAGTATTAGACAAGCAACTTTCCTTGGTGTGGCACTATTAAAATCTACACATGAAGATACAAAGTTTCAATTTGAGGGCATAAATCATCAGTTCTTCTGTTCTCATACTTAGATGACTATAGCCTACGGCTGAATGGTATACTCATTTTTCTCTGCAACTAAACAAGGTAAATAAATGTGATATATTGGCACATCACCCCACCACTCTGCATATGGAGCACATTAAGGTTGTATTCATTTGCCATATGAATATAATTCCTTTTACCACATCTACTATTAGTTACAAGCAGTAAATACAGAGTTGTTTTGCTGGAACTCAAGGGCCTGCATTACATCATGGAGCACTAAACATCCTGGACCTTCTGGAGAATTTCATAAACGTAGTTTAATGTCACCTGAACTTGAATACTGCCAACATACTGCTTCAAACCCAAGTTGATGAATTCTTCAAGAAAAAAAGAAAAATACAGGGCAGTCTTGGTGTTAGTGCAACAGTGTACGCCAAAAGTCAGACCACAAGGAAAGCTCTTGATGAGGTAAATACAGGAATTCATGCTCTAGACAAAGAATCAGATCAAAAGTCACAGCCCAGGTTTCAAGCCACAGTTGATTCAAGCATTGCTTTCATATTCAGAATCAAGTGAACATAAGGTTAAAATATCCAAACAGTTTTCCTCCAGTGTAGTTTAATGAAGATCTGGGATCGAGAAGATAAGAGTCTGTCTCATGACAAACTGATGCTTTGTTTCGTTGGGCATAGGTTGTTTACTTTTTCCTTAAACAATAAATTTCTTATAAATTTCCAATTCCATGCTAGGGTGGGGAAAAAGAAGGAGGAAAGTGATTTATTTTACAAATGTATATAGTTCAACACAAATGTACGTATCTTGGCATCTGTAACCCATAAATAATCTATCACAGACAATTAAAAGCAAAGTACACCTGACTTAATCAAGTAGTGATTTTCAAATTTACCAGTATTAAGTCCCTGAGTACATCCAGCAGATGGTGCTCTAGGACACCTACTTACAGAAAGAATACTGTTTATGTTACCTCCAACTATATTTTGGCAAGACAAAGAATAAGGATTTATCAGTAGCTTCAGTAAAACATGTTAGGCTTTATGATAGAAAGAACATAATTCCTAAATATGTGCACAAAAATATACATATGCATAAGCACATGTGCACAGAAGCAATCAGTAAATAATTCACACCTGGACATATAATGATACTACTTTTCTTATAGACTGATGAGTAGTCCATGCATATCAGTGGTATTTATAGTCATATGGCAAGATCATTCTAAATTCATTAAAAAAAAATTTAGAATGCCTTAAAGTTAGAATTCATTTTTAATTATAGCAGGAATGTCTCATTAGGGTGATACTAGTAAAATTAACAACAGTAGGATTTACGGTAATGACTTAAGTGATTGATGAGAGTATAACAAAATGAAGTTTTAGACAGAGAAAAAGCAGGGCAGCTATGGCATACAGTACTTTAAAAAACAGCTCTGTGGTCTGTTAGTGCTAGCCTTATGGTTAATAAAACCTTCTTTCTAATTAATGGTGCTGAAATATTCTTAAAGAACAGAATCTTGTTGTTATGAAAAAAACTTAAATAGTTGTGTTTTTTTTTTTCAGTAGACGCCATTCCTATAAAGGAGAAAGCTGACATAGATTAGCATGTCTGATTGCAAAGAGGAAAAAAATGCCACCTTTCAATCAAATCAAAAACAGAATGTGAGAATGGAAAAGTACTTTACTGAAATACTATATACACACATACATACAACACCCTCATAGTCAGCAACCATTTGCTTCTCAAGCTAATCAACTGTGGCTTTTAAAAAATTACTCAGAAGCCTGAAAATACTTAATAAGCATTTACTTTTAAAAGCTTAAAATGCATCTAAGTTTATGATCTAGTAATACAATATAAAAATCGTAGATAATAACTATTTTACAAATTTTCATCTTGCTTAATAAGATCATTTCCAAGTTTAAAGTATTCAAATGTCAATTGAATGCACTGGGGGACGTTTTCTCTAAAATTTGTGAACATACAGTCTTTATAGCATTATTCTGAGGGGAAAATGAGTGTTTCAGGAAAAGCATTTTGGTGCACAGATTCAGTTCTAAAACACAAAGAGGACGAGGGCAAAGAGAATGTGCTTCCATGTAGAAAATACCTTTCATGAAAATGTTCTTGGTTAATTTTATTTAAAAATCTACAACTAAATAGAATCAGATCTTAATTTCTCTTCTCGGTAAGAAAATTGCATTCCACAGGAGATAACTATCACAAAACAAAAGAGTCAAAGATGAAAAACTATCTGTTATACAGGAAAACAAGGCTTTTGCCACATAATCTAGGCAGAGTTTATAAAACATGTGCATCCTTTTAAAAGCCCAAGTTACACCATATATAGGTTTTATCCAGTTTGAGTTAGCCTGATTTTGCCCAAGCAATGTGTATTTTAATACTGGATAACATGATTTTTAAAAAATAGTAATAAAGCCATGAACTTCACAGAGAGCACTATTAGATTTGTGGAAAACGGTGCAGGCATATGACCCTAGGAAGGAAGATTTCTAGTTTATCCTCATGATTTTTGAAAAGCAAACATACAAACTAAATACTTGAAGGAGACCCTATAAAATGCAAAAAAAAAAAAAAAAAAAAAAAAAGCAATAGCTTAGTTTTCTTGAACTTACCTATTTTCCCATCAAGAAAGAAACAAGTCTGTATTCAAAAATTTAAGTTGAGGCATTGTGTGCATTTATAGACCAGGTTGAAATTATATGTTAAAAAAAAAAAAAAGCGTGGCAGTTTCTTAAAGGTCATTTGTATTGCATCCAAGAGATACAATATAGGAATAAGCATAACCTAAAATTCCTCATTTGAAAAGCTCTGACTTCAGCGGCTGCATCGTGGAGTCATCAACCAGCCAGAGGCTTATAAAATCCAAACCAGCTTGCGCGAATGTGTAAAACAATTCACATGCGTGGTAAAAATGTCTTTGTTTTTGTTTGTCATTCTCTTCTGAAAAGCTTAGGCTGGCTTGTTCATTTTTCTATTCTAATGTGTGGAAATTCTCATTATATGAAAAAGTGCCTATTTGTCTTTCAGCCAGATTCATCCTTCAAAGCTAAAGCAAAATTAGATTGGGATATCAGACACTATAAAAGGGCCAGAAAGGATTAGGTTCACTTTGAGAAAGGTAATTTAATTTAGTCAAGATACATTACAATTTTCTAAAATTTTTATTAGATATGCTGTTATGTTATTCTTTTTTTTTTCTTTTCATTACCAGCATTACTAGGAGTTAATGTCCACCACGCTGCAGACAATGAGAGGGTATAGATGAAGTGCTTTATGAAAAATATAACATTATAATGTATACTCTGATGCCAACAAGATGGTGTTTGTGTAGTGATTTATTTGCTCTAAGCATTCTGTGCTTCTGATGACACCTTAAGTCAGTTACTATCGTTGCTTTCATTTAACAGACAAGACAGAAGGACCACAGCAAAGCTCGGAACTTGGATTTGCTTTACTCCAACTCTAGGATTTGGTCAATGCTACTTGATTCATTTTTTTTAGAAGACATGCATGTAAAAACCATCTCTAGGATGATTTATAAGGTATTTAAATATATATTTCTCCCTTCGGGAAAAGCTGAATATTTCTAGTTTTAGATATACTTTAATTTCTGAAATGTAACCACCATCACATGGAAGTGTAACTAATAAGCCTTTGGCTACTTCTCAGAGTACACGTTGGTAATGACCATGTATAACACAGGACACAATTAAGTCAAGGAAGTAAAAAAAAACAAAAAACATTTTTTTCTTGTGTTTGGAATATTTTACGTGCATGAGACGCGTTGTTTTAAGGCAAGAGAAAGTTCTTCCTAAGTATTTTTAGCTAAGTAACAAATTGTATATTTATTGTTTATGTCAAGCCTAGGTTTGTCTAAGATAATTTACTGAATCTAGATAACTGAATTTATAGACACACGAAAAAAAGAAATTGAAAGTAGACACTCCTAAAAGGGCAGAAATGAAGAAGGAGCAGAATATAAGGCTCCATAACGTAAAGAACATAAAGCATTCCTCAAAACAAAGCGAAGAACAATTCCCCAAGGTTTTTTTTTTACATGTTTAAAAATTTTATCATAATTATATATAAAATACAGATGTCTATGTAAATATGTGAAAGACACACATAGACACATTATCCTCTCATTTAAACGCATACACTGAAGTTTGACTTGAGCACAGACTTTTGTGCCCAAAGCATCACAGCCTTAAAGTTATTTTTTGTATCCTATTTGTTTAGGGAATCATCTCTGATTGGAGTGACATAAGAAATATACCTTAGAGGATTTAATAAAAATTGTGCTTACCTATCACACAAAACAAAAAAGCATAAACAGCTTTTAGAAAATATTTTATAAAATATTTCCCATAAACAACTTCTACACTGGTTTTTTACTATTTTTTAAAAGGTTTCACTTTCAATCAAATATTACACATTTAATAAGCACAGCTTTAAGAAGTCAATCCAAAATGTGATGGACTGAAGCATATGCCGACCGTTTCATAATTTGGAGCTAAATGACAGAGTGCTACGGTATTCAGGTAAAGCAATCAGGGACAAATGGTGCTTCCTTAACCAAATACAGTGCAACTTGCTTTAAATTAAGAAACTGTAAATATTTAAGAGCAGTTAAAAAGCTCTACCTTATGAAGTAAAAAGCTAAAGCTATTCTTGCAGGAACTCTTCAGTGTTGTCATAATCATTTTAATTAAATTCTCATTTTTCAGGTGGTCCCTTTAATTGTTTTTTCCTACTTCTTAATGTGTTTTTCTAAAGCCATTTCTTTTCTGCAGCTGTGTGCGATTGGTTTTAATGGTAGCTGCTTCCTTTTTTGCCTTCTGTGAATTACAATTTTAAATGGTTACACATTTTTTGTTTTACTGCCTTCAGCATAGTTTCATAAAGATGTTTAAGGCTGTTGGTGAACATTTTCATTTCCCATCTGAAAAACCAAGAGCCAATTTGAATATTCCGTATTGGCCTTTTATGACCTGTTTTATCTTTTAATATGTAAATGAAAGCATATTCTTTATAAAGACTGGTTTGTTTCCACGAAATTATAATTGTTTTTTTGCTCTCTTACAATATGTATTCAAAAAACAAGATAATATGTGATTGCTCTTTTATGTTATATCATGTTCGTGAATGAAACACCTCTCTTTTATTTGGTGAAAGCCATTTCCAATGAGGAACTAGCATTTTCAGGTCATAAGAATAACCTGTACCATGAAAAATGAGATTTTATACTTGGACTTGAATTATCAGTGCTCACAAAATGTTAATAATTGAGAGGCTATCTAGACCTTTCTTAAACTATAACTAGGAAATTAAAACGACTTAATGATTCAATTTCACTTTTACCATGATAACAAAACATAACTTCACTGCAAAATGTTATTATATATCACTTGTAACAGTTTACTTATAAAATAAGTTGTACTTACTGCCTGGGTTATCTCCAATGCCACTGCTTTTTCCATTCCAGTACCAGAGCAAAAGGGTTGCATCACGTGATCCTGAGAGAATGTAGCAATTTCCCCCAATATAGGACTCAGAACGAGTGAGGCAAGTGACCACATCCCAATGGCCAAATACCACTTGAGTTAATTTTCCTGAAATACAAAACAATTTTATTTAAAACTGCTATAAAATAATTAAAGAAATTCCACTGACCATTTAACTTATAAAATAATGAAATCATGTTAACTCAATTCTGATGATTCAGATTTTACAATCAAATTTGATCTGGTCTAACCTAAAAGTTTTCATCGAATATTAACAATGACAAAAAGTCAATTGAACAGTGATAATAACATTTTTGAAAAACATAATGTTGAAACTATTTCAACAAACTTAGGACCATGATACCATATCATTATACATGGCTACTATGAATTCCAAATGAATCATATTTACTGATTAAAGCAGGCCCAGCAGAACTCTTATTTGGAATAATTTCAGCAATTTCGTAAGTTACTCTGTATGATTCAAAGCAAAATAAAACTTAAGTGCCTTGCTTTATAATTCAGCCTTTACTATTACAAACTTGTCTCTGAATTAATAAAGATATAATGTATTTCTCTTTTTTTTAACGTGATCTATACAAGGATGATAAAAGTCACTTTGGAGAGTTTCTGTTCTTTTCAAATCAGATTTACATAAACTAAGTTTTGGTAAAAGGACTAATATATTGAGATTACAATTAGAGCTGGGTCATTCTTTCTTTGTCTTGATTGTCTGAATGATAAAAAATCTTTGGGGAGTGATGATGGAGTTAAGATAATGGCAGTTTATCTAACATTAATGACCGCCAAAGGGAAGAATCCAGTACACTTACTATACATCTCGGGAGGGCTTCGGACACAGGATGAATTGTTCACATAACAGTGCCGGAAAAAAAAAGTAAAGCCCCCACTTTTGAGAATCTTTGTTTAAAAATCAGATATGGTGTTTATGATTCATACAAACTTGTCTAAAGAATGAAATAGCTAAAGCAGCCCTTCCACTCCATCCCTATGGTTTCTAGCTAATATTTTCCTTTGAAATGTCTACAGAATTACAGATGAATGTCACAGAATGTCTACCTCTAATAGCACGAGTTTCTTTTTATTTTTGAAGAAGTGTTCCAGTGGGGTCATATAAATAGAATTCAAATATTCAAGAAGACCACTAAACTGAAAAAAGATTAATATGCCTAAAAAGTTTGTGTTTAATTTGGAAAACATCATAATCTAGTCAAAAGTTTAAGGTCTCATGAGACGCCTGGGTGGCTCAGCGGTTGAGCGTCTGCCTTTGGCTCAGGGCATCATCCCGGAGTCCCAGGATCCAGTCCCACATTGGGCTCCCTGCATGGAGCCTGCTTCTCCTCCCTTTTCCTATGTCTCTGCCTCTCTCTCCGTGTCTCTCATGAATAAATAAAAATCTCTGAAAAAATTAAAACAAAGTTTAAGGTCTCACCTAAATATTAGCATCTAAGTGTATTTAATTCTTTAAGATAATCATAAATATAACTAAAAAAATACTTCTGTTAATTTTTTTTTAATTCTTGATTTTAGGAAGTCTGAAGCTTATTACAAAAGCTGCAAATTAAAAAATAAAATGCAGAAATATACTTAATTCAGATAAAAGGTCAAATATACTGTTTCCACTTGCAGAGAACCTACTACTAGTAACTTTTTTTTTTTTTTTAAGATTTTATTTATTTATTCATGAGAGATACAGAGACACAGGCAGAGGGAGAAGCAGGCCCATGAAGGGAGCCCGACGCGGGACTCGATCCCGGTCTCCAGGATCATAACCCAGGCCAAAGGTGGTGTCAAACCACTAAGCCACCAGGGCTGCCCCTACTACTAGTAACTTTAAATTCACATTAATTTCAGTCTCAAATTGCACAACTAATAAAGTGCATTTTTTCTCCTGTGAATAAGGACTTTAGTAAGACAGGTGTTTTAACTGCTAAAAGTTAAAAATATGTATTTCTGAATTTCTTCAACCTTTTAATTTGACATCAAAACATTTCATTAAAAAAATTAGCTAATTTTTAGAATTGATACTATCATAAGAATTCAAGGCTTCTTAGAATGAAAACAATGGAAAAGAAAAAGTGCAAATTATTTTTTTAAAAGATTTTATTTATCTATTCATGAGAGACACAGGCAGAGGAAGAAGCAGGCTCCTTGCTGGAAGTCTGATGTGGGTCTTGATCCCAAGACCCCGGGATCACAACCTGAGCCAAAGGCAGATGCTCAACCACTGAGCCACCCAGGTGCCCCAAGAAAGCACAAATTAAATAGGAAAAGATGTAATCATTTCCACATCATTTCCAATTTACCTGAAGAACAAAGTGGAGAGGTTTAGTGGTAAAATGGGTGGGGTTAGAGTAAAGGCAGGCCTTACAAGGGGTAGGACAAAGTTAGGAAGCTGAATGCACTCTAATTACTGATTAGAAAACTGAAGGTTAAATCAGTGAGTTTTAACTACTGAAAATAACTGAAGACACCATATATCATGTTGATTATGTTTTTGATAACAGAGTGTGTATAGTTATTTCTGTCTCAGCCTATACCTAAGTGCAGAGAGCCTGTAAACTCCAGGCATGATTTAAATAGGTTATTGAGGTTAGGCTTATTTAAGATTTGATACCTATCACCTCAGTGGGTTGTAGGAGTAAGAAGGGGAGTGAGTACAATTTTAAGTAGGTACAGGAGGCACCTGGTATGCAGGAAACCCATGTGCATCCAGAAGGCTTGCAGAAGAACAGCTATTTGCTTGGTGACTTACCCTGTTTCCAACTCATGTGAGGACAAAGTGGAAAGATTTAGCTATAAAAGTGGGATGAATTAACTAGAGTGGCAGCATGTTCCAAGATTCGTATTTGTTAATTCTCGGTTAAGTCATCCCTCTGTATCTATAATATCAGTGTTAGGAAAATGTATACTCAGTTACTGTGGTTTCTTTTTCCATTACAATTTCCTAGTGCTTTAATTTTTGCTCCCAAAGTTATCACAGTTATTTTCTATTCAACATTACTGCACACCTACTAAGTGCCAGGCACTAGGCCCTTTGACATGTGCATTGCTGTTCAAGAGACATGTAAATAGACATGATCCCTGCCCTCAGAGTATTTAGTGTCTACTGGGGCAGACAGACATTAAACAGACACAAACACATGTAATTATGAACTGTGATAAGTAGTATAAAAGAAAGAAAACAAGATAGAATCAGTGAGAATAATGTAGAATGAATTTAGGTTGGGCATCAGGAAGATCGAAATAAGGGAGTGACATTTACATATTTACATCTAAAGCGTTTCATATTTTAATACAAATTAACTGTATTTTCTACAATTTATACTTTGGACTCAACTCTGGAAAACATTATTTTTTTAAGTTTACTTTTTCCTGTTCTGGCAGCCTTCCTCCGCAATATTTGTTATTGCTATGAGGTTGAGGTTCACTCCTCCTAAATAAATCACAGCATATAAATACCTGCTGCTCCTTTTGGTAAATTATTTTCTGATAATCTCATAAGTGTTCCTCAACCTTTATTTTTTGTTTCCTTTAATACCAGTCCACCTCTCCACACACTAATATCAAATATTACCACAAGCACTAGAATATCCCCTTTTTGACAGAACAAATTTTCTAGTTAATGTTTTATTTGACAGCTGTGCTACAAATAAAAAAAATTCAAGCTCAGGACTCTACACCACTGAATCTAAAATGTGGCCTGAAAATAATTCCCACCGCCGAGGGAAGGTTTTATTGTTGCCTCTGCTGTTCTAGTTGTGTCCCGAAAACATGATTTATGTTTAAAGAATTTTCCGTTACAACCATGTTTCTCTCCCCGCCCCCCACCCCACCCTGAATCTAATAAGAGAAGGATTTTTTTTTGGCTTATGTGCTAAAATATAATTGAATTCAACACTTGCGATAGCTTTGCTATTATATATTATTGATCACACAATTTCCCCCTTGCTTCTCTGGCAAACTTAAAGGAGAAAATATTTAATATCCCTATTGTCAAAAAACACAAACACTTATTTACCCTAATTGAAATTATTTTGAATAAAACTAGTATCAGAGTTTGTATATAAGATATTAAGATACTAGGACTATCATTTCAGGATTTCTTCATAACTTTTTTTGGCAAGTGTAAATATTTTTATTGTATAAGCTAAATAAGTCCCACTGAAGTTTAAAATAAGGCTACTACTTATAAAAATGTTTTATATACAAACACTCGTATATTTTAAAAAACAGTAAAGTGGAAGGTTTTTGGAAAAAGGGGAAGGAATTTCATCTAGTTTATCAAGTCTAATGTAACATGGAAGACATACCAGGAACTCAGTGTTGTAAATTATTTTTCAAAACCAATATTGATAGGTACACCAATAAGACAATATAGTAGAATCACAGAATGTTACATTTGAAGCCAGAAGAGCTGGCTCGAATACCCAGTTTAAAATCACTATCATCTACTATACAAATTTCAGCAAGGCACTAACCTTTCTAAACCTCACTTTTATCATCTGAAAAATGGGGCTAAATATACCTGTTTTATCTAACAGGACTGCTACGAGGCTGAAACAATATCGTGTATATGAAAGAACTCTGTGTGAATGTAACAGTAATTTTAATTGTTAGTATTAGGTAACAGTGAGGTCAGCTCTACAAATATTAATATTCAGTGCTTTTTAAAAATGACATGGAATGTCAGCAAGCTCAAAAATCCTCAAATGCCAAAGCTGAAGATTGACATTACATACGCTTCCACTTACATATCATTGTAGAAGATGCAAAATTACAGAGATGAAGAATAGTTCAAAAAAAAAAAAAAAGAATAGTTCAGTTGTGTAAGGCTCAGGTGGGGGTAAAAGCTGACTGTAATGGGGCAGTGCAGGGAATTTTTGGTGTGATGGAACTGCTCTGCATTTTCATTGTGGTGGTTCTATAATTCTATAAACTGACCAAACTTATAGAACTTTAACCCCCCAAATTAATTTTTTTGTATGTAAATAATAAAATAAGGTTTTAAACGTGTAAAAAACAATAAGCAATCTAAACGCATGTTTAAGAAAATTCTGTAAAGGAATATAACAATTTTAATCTGAATGTTTGTTTAAAAAGGGAGCATAATTTTGTCAAATAATTCTAAGGTTATCATTACCATGATAATGAAAGAAGAGGTTAAAATTAAAATTTAATTATTAAGTCAGAGAAAGTTCATTATAATAATAAATAATTTTAGAAACACATCAATCTCCGTGGCATTTTTTTAAGAATTCTAGGAGTTTTAGTCTTTAGTAATCAACCTCATAGACCTTAACAAGTGGTAAGCACCTAATAAATGAGAAAGACTTGAATAATGATATTTTCTTTCTGGATCTACAGAAAGTAGGATGCAAATTATAAGAAAACTAGATCATCAGTTCCATAAAACAAACAAACAAAAAAAACCAAAACACAAGATCATGGCAAAAACAACTTCTAGGGTTTATTATATGAACAGTAGATATTCAACCTTTTTTCCCTATTTTCTCATGGCTATACAGTACTATCATCAAAATGTGTAAGGACAATGTCCTTGAATAAACAACAATTAATTTTTCAATATATTATACTTACTAAGGCAGAAACATGGACTCATATTCTATAAATATTAAATAAGACTGAAAAATGATTTACTACAAAGCATTTAATTAACTAGATATTTCGATTAAAAAGAGTTTCCTATTCCTGTCACATTTAAGCAAGATATTTGTAGATCCTTGGTTTAGTTGAAGTATCTACTTCCACAGTATTACTAAGTTCTGATATATTAATATCTAATTTTGATTCTTTCATGCAACTACACATGCACTGTAAGTTGATTTCCTCCTCTAACAGTTTCTAAAATACGTAATTTTTTTTAAGATTTTTTTTTTTAATTTATTCACGAGACAGAGAGAGAGAGAGAGAGGCAGAGACATAGGCAGCGGGAGAAGCAGGCTCCATGCAGGCAGCCCGATGACATGGGACTTGATCCTGGGTCTGCAGGATCAGGCCCTGGGGCTGAAGGCGGCGCTAAACCACTGAACCACCTGAACTGCCTAGTTTCTAAAAGACTTTGGAGACTTCATTAAATTTTTCAATTTTTCTCAATATCCTATATACAAAAATTTATAAACATTTTACTAGATTGCTTCTTCTATAATAATAGTGAGTTGAGCTTGGTTTGTCCCTTAGGGAGATACATGCAAATGAATAAATGGACTTAAACTTTCATATTCTAACAAGAGCTTCTGTCACACATAAAATCAGTAGTCAGCTACTTTCCTTCATGATGGTGCGGCTTTCAGCAAGATTCTATGTAGAGTCGGGAGGAGGCAAGGTATCTGCTACTAAGAAATACATTTAATGAGAATTTCTATTAAGGGAAAAAAAGTGGGAAAATACATCTATATGTATGTGCATCTGCTATATGATTGTGCATATACATGTGCATATGGTATTTACATACCTGGGTATGATTTCAAATGAATCATTCATTCTGTAAGCATGAGTCATGGGCGCCAAACCTACTATAAAAAACTGCCTCTTAAAAACATGCTGAAGTTAACTTAATAGTAGACTATGGAATAGATTTTTACTTAAAAGGGGAAAAGTGTCTCTTCCACATATTATGCATTTTACAACTCTGTAATTTCTAGAAGGAAGACGAAAGAGCATTCTAAGCCTCTCGGTGCTACTTTTAGTTAACTTTAGTTCATTGATGAAGAAAATACGTTACCTGTATCTGTAGAGTAGACTCGAAAACTCTTATCCCAGAAGCCAGAGATGAGAATATAGCGGTTGTCTGAAGTGATGACAAAGCACTGGGAATGGACTTGAATACTTTGGTCTAAAAGGTCAGTGATTTGCCTCCTGTGCATTCCTGTATTGCTGGCTGTGAGAACAGAGTAAGAAACAAAAATGCTACTAAACCCCACACATACAAAAATCCTATAGTTTGTAACACTGAGGGTGGGGAATGAGGGAGGAGAGGCAACACGTTCCAGGATAAGAATATTTTATCTTTAATTTTAAATTTTAAACATAATAATATGTGAAAAACCAAACAGGAAAAGATACCCGGTTGTTGGAAGAATGTGGGGTAGCTAAATTCAACATCTCACTAAGAAATTCTGCCTAGAGGGAAAAATAATAACATACTACAATTTCAAAATAGTATACAATTCTCAGAACACGCTTTCCAGCTCTTGGGCAGGACCAAACTAGATTACAGTCTCCAGATTGCACCACAGTTAGCTTTGTGTTTCTGACAATCTCATTACATCCATTGTCATGAGAATGGATTCATGTTGTGACAATCTATTACCTTTAACTTTTTGTCACAAGAAAGAGATATTGGAATTTAAATGTTATATATTTGAAATATCGTAGCATCTTGGAGTACTTTGGCTTTAACAGCTCTTTAATTTGACTAGATGTGAACTCCCATTTTCCCTGTTTACAGCTGCACTTGCATGTAAGGAAAGGATAGAATGACTATTTATTAAAGATACTTGTAATTGAAAAAGTCAAAGCACAGCACACTGCCACTTTCTTACTCCTTATGTAAGCAATAAAACAAGACAGTCTGGCAGTGTGTTTTCAAAGTGCTACAGAGCACCTGATACGGGGTTTGTCACAAGGCACAAGGTCAGACACAGAGAGACATCAAGCACATAGGAAGAGTAATAATCCTTTAGAAATACACTATCAAGTATGTCATTATCAGAAAAGGAATTTTCACTGAGATGCCTTTTTTGGAACCATGAGGCCAACCAAAGAGAAAGCTTTGTTTCTAGTGGCCTGAGTTATTTCACCACCAACTTTCTGATACAAATAGTGGTTCTTATAATAACAAAGGAACTTGATTGTACCAGAAATCAAAACGAATGAAGTAAATTTCTGCATCTGATCATTACATTCATTGTATTATTGTCTTCAGGTTTTTTTGGGGAAAGAAAAATCTCAACCTTTATAAAATGCATTCTTGATAAAAATAAAAAATAGAAAAATATTCATTGTACATAACAACTAAGTATGGCCAATCTAAGAGAAGGCTTAGAAAGTAATGCAGAAGAAAAAAAGTGTTCAAAATACTTCCCAGTGCTGTACTGGAACTACTGGAGACAAAAATAAACTTTTCTTTCCTTATGGCAAACATGACATAGCAAATATATGCGTAGATACTGTGCAAGCTTCTGCTAGCCTCTGTCTACACGACTTAACCATGTAAGATTATTAGATAACTATTTGATAATAGGCTTCATATACTTTTGGAGGATTAATGAACTAGAAAGTGATAGCAGTAGTAAAACGGGTAGAATTCTATTTGGGAATCACTCCTCTGCTACCTCCTTCCCACACAAAGAGAAGCTGCTGGCAAATGAAAAAAAGCTTTTATGGGTATCATAGTGCATCAGAGAGAGACATTAGTGTCTACCGCAGTGAAGCTGTGTGGTACAACTTAGATCTTTTATTCCAAGAAATCTAGCAATTTAAAGAAAGACAAGGTATGTAGTACTTTCTGTACTGGTTACTACAATACTTCATTCCACATGAAAACTGTAAAAATGTTTATTTTTGTTACCATTTATAGGACTTTAGCTTTTATGATACAAACTTTCACTGTCTTTGGCTTTTTCTTTGTTTTTGTTTTTTGGAGGGCATGGTCTCTTAAGGGATCTCACTTCACAGCTCTGGGTACATGCATAATTTTGAATTGAGGGACCACAATGTACCTACCATGGGTAAAGGCTGATGCCCTTTCAGCATTCAGATGAATGATTTTCTAAGTAAGTGCTTACCTGTAATTTAATATTGCAACCCCCCCACCCCAATCCATCCATCCATCCATCCATCCATCCATCCAATCTATATAACCTATCTCACAACTGCCTTTATCTCAATGTCTCCTGAGATTCAGTACTGAAGGTATTTTTATTTAATGAAAATTAGGTATATTTGTCTAGATAAGCAGTCTTCAACCTGGGGCATGCATACCCGTGGCAGGAGGGTGATATAAGATTTCCCAAGGGATAAACAGGCACAGATGGTTTTAAGGGAATCAATTTCTAGTTCCTCAACTTTTATGTTCTCTTCTCTGAAATAGATGTGCCTGAGAACTCTCCTATGAGTTTTTCTTTCTTATATCCCTTTTTGCATGCTCTTCTTCCACTAAATAAAATAAAGGCATATTTCTTTCCTATCTAGAATCTTACTATAGTACTTTATCTCAGGGTATAAAAATCTCTTGAGATGCAAAGAAAGGGACAATTCAAAATACTGATGTGAGGCTGAGAATGCCAAGGTATCAAATCATTCTGCAGGGCAGGTGGTTTCCAATTCACTGCTTTCAATAAAATGGAAGGAGGATCTAATCATGATGTCAATTGATAGATCATTAAAAATAAATTTCAATGATAGATTGCTAAAATGATCATTTAATGATAGACCATGAAAATAATTCTTAATAATAGATTACTATATAAATTGTCACATAACTCAGAAAGAGTTAAAAGATTTGAGTGATGTTGTTAAAACAAAATTCTTTCCTTTCACATCTATTTTCTTATGTAACTTTCCTTACAGATTCCACCTACTGAAAAAAGAAAAGGATAGAATCATTGACAAATCTTGTCTCATTCAGCAGCAAATAACATTCATTCATAAATACTTGAGCAAAGGGGAGGAGGAGGAAGCCCTATCCATTTCATTAAAGGTATATTTCCAATAAATTATTTGTTTTTATTTTTAATAATGTTTATTAAAATTTATGATTTTAATAAGTGTGTATTAATAGTATTTGTAATGATAACTCAGTGCAGATTAGTTTTTAGAAAAACTGAGTCTTATGATCATAGGAAATTTTAACATTTGAATTTACATACCTATGTTTAATTTTTCATATATTTTTACTGCTGAAAAGTATAATAAGGTAATCAATTTGAGAAGTTAAAATTGTGTAGAAATATGATAAAAATATAAATTTAAGATGGAAAAGGAATATAAAGTTGTCAACTGTTAAAAGCTTTTTTTATGCATTTTTTAAAAACAGAAAATGGTGACTATCAATTCACTTTGATATTTAAAATCCATTGTATATACTTAGAATTTTATACGCTATGCAAGAAACAATAACCTTTGCAACTATATAAACTTGTGATAAAAACTTTCAGAGGCTACATTAAAAATACAAGAGAATGTACATGATTTTAAACAATATTTTAGGAGATACAAGAGCAAATAGTCTGGTGACCAATTATGTAGAGTAGGGAAGAAAACTATGGCCTGTGCCTGGTTTTGTATATAAAGTTTTATTGGAATACAGAAATACTAATTTGTTTATATATTGTTTATGGCTGCTTTTGTGCTATAACATAATTAAGTAGTTGTGTCTGAGACCTTATGGTCTACAAAGCCTAAAATATTTACGATCTGGCTCTTTACCAAAATGTTTACCCACGCCTGGTCTAAAGGGTGACAGTTGTTGAAATCATTTAATTAGACGTGACTATAGGATATTCATTGTCAAGTTTTAAGGCAAACAGTGATTTATACTTCATAAGTAATGCTTTGAAATGACTTATCAAATGGACTTTATTTTCCTGACTTTTAAAACTTTACCCAAGTGAACATTTTTTTTCCTTGTTTTTTTAAATTTTATTTTATTTTTTTTATGATAGTCACAGAGAGAGAGAGAGAGAGAGAGAGAGAGAGAGAGAGAGAGGCAGAGACACAGGCAGAGGGAGAAGCAGGCTCCATGCACCGGGAGCCCGACGTGGGATTTGATCCCAGGTCTCCAGGATCGCGCCCTGGGCCAAAGGCAGGCGCTAAACCGCTGCGCCACCCAGGGATCCCTTATTTTTTTAATATATGGCAAATCATATGTACTGAAAGCAGAAGATGATTTAGGAATCACAGTAGTATTTATCCTTGCTGTGGGTAATTCCTTCTTAGATTTCTGCTTAAATGTGGGAGACTGATAAGTGAATCAGTTTTGAGCTTTAAGTTATTTCAGTTCATCTTGATAGTTCATTTGCAAATGGTAGCCATTTAGTGCTACTGAAACAATGGTTTTAAAGACAAAAAAGGTGACCTACACTTAGGGAACACCTTGGATTTTAAAATAATAAATCAGCTTATTCATTTGCTTTATTTAAAAATTTTAAGTGCAGGGAAATTTAACAAAATTTAACAAAATTACCAGCTACACAAAATTACAATGCTGTCCATTGGCAGCATACCCGTACAACTAGGCAATTAAGTTTTTATTCTAAAAGTTGCTGAATAACATCTTTTATAACAAGAAATGTTAATATGTTAATATCAGTAACATTCTCGGTGAAGCCGTATTTGAAATTCCCACCCACAAGAATGAAAAACGCTAAACTAGAGATTTCAACTAACTGACTCAAAAAGCACAGAAGGAATTAAATATTCGAAGTCATCTGCTACAGATGCTCATTTCATCCCAAAGGCTCTTCCTGGTCTCCTCCCTTTTCCTTTTTTCCCCCTTGAACAAATTTAACCTCCAATGGCAATTTATTGGGCTGTAGGACCATAGGAAAATGAATACAAATATCTTAACACTGCCATTGGCTGGGCAATATATTTCAACTTCGAAACTGCTCTGCAATTGCACATTAATCCCCTCAGACTGAACAGAGGGTCCAGGAAGAAAGGATTGATCTCCTTTAATGATGAAACCCTGGCACTGCAGTTTTATTTTTCACAACACAGTGCTGCTAAGAACCCCACTGTTATTATGAAAATTTCCCTAGCAAAGGAGCTCCATCACATTACCGGTGCACCAATTCATCATAACGTGCCTCGCTCCTGCTCATCAACAAGTCTGAGTGATGAAAAGATCCAATATTATCCTGACAGTACTTCATGCGCATTCTCAATCACACATTATTACAGCATCCATATTAATTTTCAGTGACACGCGTCCTAGGCCTGTTCAAATTAGGCAAACCAACGAGGGGGAGTTGATGAAATACCAGCATAGCCACAGCTCATTGCATTCCAATTTGCATGCAAATGGTTTATCAGGAAAATTCCATTCCCAGCAACCAGCAAGTGAAAAACAACTGTAATCTACACTTCAGGGCCACCATACAGAGCTTAATGAATCGCAAAGAGAGAAAGAAGTGACAGACCTATGAGAGGATCGATTTCCACTGGCAGCTGGTATGGCTGGTCTTGTACTGCACCTTGATGAGCTGGAATTCACAAAAGATTTAAAAAAAAAGCATTATTTTTCATATACTAAACTATATAACAATGCTAAAGTCAAGTCTTACGTAGAATTGTTTCCAACCTCCAAATCTCTCATATACTTTGGTGAAATTTAAAGAAAAAAAATCCAGGTGCTTTTATGGCTAGCTTATGAAACATTTATTTTAGATTAGTGCTGTTCTGAACATGTGCCATCAGCAGTGGCTCCAGTCCTAGGCCATAAGCTATAGCAGATGCTTGACTGGCAACCTCTGATGCTGCAACAAAACAAAATTAAGTGGTAAAGCGCGCTGAAAACAAAATGTGACAACCATCTGCTGACTGTAGCAAATACTGTTTTTTTGTTACTTCTTAAAAAGGCAGTTTTGAATGCTACAGCACAAAGGATCCACAAAAACGTCAATTTATGATGGAGAAAGGGAAAGCTCTAAGTCAGGGAACATTTAATGTTTCATCCATCACTTAAAACCAATCAATTGAAAGTTTGAATAAAAATAAAGAAAGCTATCCGCAGATAAATGTTTTAGTTAAATGCATTTGGCTGAAATATTTTCTTCAATATTGGATTGAGGTTTTTAAGAAAAGTTTTATTAATATTTAATATTTCCATGGTTTCAATTTAAAAATATTCTGAGAAGCAAATGAATAACAAAAATCAATCCATACTAAGAATAGTTTGTTCAATTCTCAAAATGGTTCTAAATATTCCTGCATAGTTATTTTGTAATTGAAAAGAGATTTTGTGGGTTGTTTCCCTATGAAAGGTAGAAGGACTTAGGTAAAGAGGAAGTGTGCTAGGGAGCAGGAGCCTCTGCTGGCTACTTATGCAGACTTGGGCAAGCATAAACCTGAAAATGAAGGCTTTGGAATAGATGATCTTCTCAGCTTTGTAACTCTGATAAATTCTGGGCCCTTTTCCAAATTATTTCCCCCGAATGACTCAGCCATTCACTCTGGTCAGTATCTGCCTTTTATAGACTTATCAACATCTAAACTACTGCTTAGTTGGTATTAGAACTCTGCTGAATGACGTCATATTTTAGGAAATCTTTCTGTCCTTGAAGGGCTGAAAAGAAAAATGGGGTATGTTCCAATGAGTTTCATTAGATTATTTTAGAATTTATTATGTCATCATGTCCCCTGTTAGCAAATATCAACTTTTCAAGGTGGTTTTAAAGATCATTAATACTGGTTCAAGTACAATATTAGCACTAAAAATTACAGTTGAGTATGTATAAGAAATTAAAGTGGCAGGAGAAAAGAAGCTGTATAACTCAGTCTTTTTTATTGAAGGCATTGTCTGCTCATCACTGGCTCTGCCAGCAAAGAAATCACAGGACACATATTGGTAATATTCAGGGAAAATGCACCATAGCCTCTGATTTTTACCCACCAGTGCCATTAACTTCCAGTAATACCAGTGCTGATCACTATTAATACCTTGACAGACTTTCTCTACTTCTCTGAGAATCTGGGATCATAGAAACATGGAAGATACACTGTCAGTGAAATTGAGGAGGGTAACTATCTGTGGTCATGCCTCAAATTCTGGTGCTCCCACTGACTGCCCTAGGACCTTGGGCAAGTTATGTAGCCTCTGCGGTTCAGTTTTCTGATTTGTAAAATGGGTTAGACTGAACAATATGAAATTAATAATACCTGACATTTTGACCTATAAAGAAGCTATTTCATATGGTTCAACCTAAAGACAGAACCTACATCCTAGCATTATTGAGGGGATCAGAGAGCTAATACATGTAAAGTGATTAAAACAGTATCTAGAACCTAGAAAATGTTCTATAAACATTAGCTGCTATTCTTTTATTTTGTTCGCAGGTCCTGTAAGGTCCTTTGAGGGAGAAGGAAAAATAAAGATGATTTAAAAAAAAAAATCAGGACTCAGACCTTGCTAAAAGAAATGACAGTAGCTAGCTGTCTAATGAACAAACTATGGAAATCATAGATTCTTAGAAAAGAACTAGAATCTAAATTTTTTAAAAAAAGTAGTATAACACGAATTTAATATTCGTTGAAGAAAAGCTGTTAGGGATTTCTGACATTTTTGTTCCTGACATTTGTTTTAAATCGAGGCATATCAAGGCAAGGAAAAAGTAGAACAAGATAGGACGAAAGATCAGATTTATATAAACATACTTGAAATGAGACACAGATTTAATAAAATGGATGCTTAATATTTTCAGGTGTAGGTATAAGCTCAGAATTGAAGATCACATTGTAGAAGGGTAACTACTGGGTATTCCCATAGGTATTTATCTGGTGAGGAAGTGCTGCGTCATACTGTAAAGCCAGAGGGTGAGACCAAAACCCAAGGTACATATGGTGTCTAAATGGGGTGACACAAGGTATATGTGGCATCCAAAATGGGTGTCTCTCCATCGTCTGGGGCCCCCACCTGAGGCAGAACAAAGAAGTTTATTGAATACACTGCAGAGAAGCGGCTGGCAGCACGGCAGAGGAGAACCAGTCTGCCAGGAGGAGGTAGTGGGTGGGGGCTGCTTTTCAAGGAGGGAGGCAGAGAGGGAATCTTCCCTTCTTTGGGAACTATGCCTCATTGTAAGCAGCCCATTGATTAGCTAGGGCCTCTGGGTATTTCAAGTGGGTCGCTTCAAGAGCCTGTCTGTATTCTATCACTCAAGCTGCTTGCCTTCCCCCCTTTTTGATCAGCAATGACAAATCTTAGGCATTTTGGGTGGAGGTTTCATCCTCAGTAGTACAGACCCAAAGAAGGCTCACTGGGGAGAATAACAGGCAAAGAATTGGCAAAACATATGCAGTCCTCCAAGCGTGTAGCTTACAGAATGGTGAGCTTGGGCTGGGAAGGGCTGGGTGGAGTGGCACTCCAGCAGAGGGACGCTGCCCCCAGACCACTTTACTATCTATAGAGAACCTAGAAGTAAGGAAAAGAATACCTGACAACCAAGTACTAAGGGAAGCAGGCTTTCCAGTCAGAGAAATAGGCTTGCTCAAGATGGGAGGTCCAGAACTCGTCAGCAGTACTTCTGGAGCGTACCTAAAACTTGAGTATCAGCTGGAGACCTTGTAGCCCTTGGGTTGAGCCAGCTCAGGGCCTGCTGAGTTTGCCATTAGCTCGGCTAAACTAAAGACAGTGGCAGAGTAGCCAGGACTTTCCAGCAGGTGAAAAGGTTTGTTTTCCCTCACATAGCCAGTCACTCTGTTTAAACTGAGAAGTTCTCAGAGCTGCCACTAGCAGCCACCAGGACAGGCATCATTGGTGCTGGCCCTGATGCCACACACACTGGTGCTTTTGCCCAGCTCTAAGAGTAAATGCATACTAGGTAAATCCTTTAGTGTATTTGATAGAATATACCACCAGTGTGTTTTTCCTCTAACCAGTGGTATTAGAGAATCCAAAAATCACATTTGTTAAATGATAACCTTTAGTCCCAAAATATGTCATCTGCATACACACTTATCACTATAAGTTCACTTGAAGAAAAAGGAATAGAAGGACCTAATAATAGAGACAAGATATACCTGCCTCAATTTCTACCTTCTCCACTTTTTTTGAAATCTATTCTCTAATCAAATACTGGCATTCATTTCCTTTCTAACAGCCAGGAAAACAGCCATAGTTAGTAAATTCTGATACCAATCACAGATTCTTCATGATGGGTACGTTATTGAGCAAAGTCAGCGTACCAAGTTTTGCTTGAATGTCAATTCAATTCTGTTCCATTCTAAGAGTTTTTGCATCTAATTGGCTTGAGGCCCTGTTCAAGAATTTATATTTTTGTTTTTGCAACCAGTTCGGGTATTATAATGAGCAGCACTTTATGTACATTTTACAGATTTAATGACAAGTTAACAGACTATTAAAATCTATCTTTTAAAATGTCTTACCTAAAACAATGGCTTGGAAAAAAGCCTATAATCTTCAGGACTTTATAAGATTTTCCTTCTTACAAATAGGATTTCTAACTAGTGGCCAAAAAAGAACAATGCTAGATCCAGATCCCAACATTCCTGTTCTAATGAGGGGCAATAAATCATAGTGGGTGATCATAAAATTTGAGTCAGAAAACTTGGGTTCAAACCTGGCTCTGCCACTGACTGGCCATATGTGATACTGAACAAGGGGACTCAGTATCTTTGTGGTAAACTGTGGGGCTGGATTAGATGAACTCTCAAGTCTCCTCAAACTTTGGTTTATGATTCTAATGGTTATTTCAGTAGCTTGCTGTTAGTTACTCTAACTATTCAACACTTAATGGAAAAATAGAAATGTACTTATGGGTTCGTAGTATTTTGGGTAAGTAATTTAGTTGTTCTTTTTTCTATCATCCATGACAAATACTATGATGTCATGTACAAAAAGGCATATAAGTAGACAATCAAAAATGCTGAGTATATGAATAAGTGGAAAAAAGATCTAATAAATAAATATATATTACTTATGGACACAATATAGAATATCATTATATTAAGATAGAGAAATAATATTTGTCTACAAGGAATAAAGACAAACCACCAGATGCCAGAGTTTATGTTTTAATATTTGTATTATATGCCTCAGAAGGGACTTCTTTAAGCCTTTCAAACTATTAAATATTTTGATTCAGACGAATGCTTGAAAATTGAAAACCTTAAATGTTGAGCTATATTTAAGTGGCTATTAAAGTTACAGTGCTTTCTATGGTGTTCAGCAGTTACTATGTATTATAATATTTCTTTACTTACCAGGAAGGTTGTGCCACTTGTTCACTGCAAAGAGCCTGTTAGCAGTGACTGTGATCACAGCAGGAGTCGCCAAACCAGGCTGGGTGTTAGCTGCCACATGAGTGACAGGGGAGTTGGAGGGAAACTTTAGGACCATGATAACATCCTGCTGGGCTTGGTCTGTGAACATCAATGGACTCTGCAGGAGGAGATACTGTTGAGTGGGCATGACAAGACCCAAATATACAAGAAGGAAAAGACAAAGAAAGACAAGAAAGAGAGAGGGTGCAGGAAAAGAAGAGGAAAGACCATGTTAACACAAGTTGCAACTGAGAGTGTGGTGAGCAGAAAGGTTATAGAAATGGCAATTAGGATTGGCTTGTTTTTCATGTACGTCATTAGTTGAACGTTTTAGTGACTGAAGTAAAATAACATTAACAGTAACATTTAAAAAAATCCATAGATTTTATTAGCTCCCTTTCCCACCCTACTCTCATGAAGGACTACAGAAATGATTTGATTTAGATTCTAAATAGGCAAAGTATTGGGGATTGCATTAAACCATTTCAGTTGCTATTACGTGTCAAGTACAAAAAAAACAAAGAATGAGGATAGGCAATAGGTACAAAAGCAAGGCAAGGTAACTTCAAAGATCATCAAAAGTTGTGTTGAGTTAGCACGAAGATTTTGACAACTAAATAAAGAGATAATTAAAACAAACATTTATAAACAATAGTTACACAGCATGTATTATTACAGTAGAGAAATAACTTACAAACGTAATATACAAACTTAATTATAAAGGTGTTTCAAAGCAATGCATAATTAAATGTACTTGTAAAAACAATATATTTATATAGTGTACCAAGTCATAAACACTGCCCTATTATAATGCAAATGGTGCTTGCTCTTAACAATTTCTGCTATAGCTAAGGATAAAGAGAAATACCTAGATGTCCCTCTGCTCTTTTGATTAAAAAAACTAAAGCGCAAGACTTTTGATTTTGCCTTTGAAAAGCAGCAAGTAATTGAAAATGTTAAACAAAAAAACACTGTCTGTTCTAATAACTAGCAACAAAATAAATCTTGAAGACTACTAAAGATTTAGAACATTCCTACAACTCGTACGTCATAATCCAAGACATATATAACACTGCTGTGATTTACTGGCTTTATTTATATGTCGGGGTAGTATGCTATCACCCAGTAATTGCACTGTGCATTTCCAGCAATCCTCTTCTACATGTCTATTTTCTAATAGCTGATTAGTATCATTCACAATTGAAACACTTTGATGAAGTGCTTCTGGCTGCTTTCCTACTGCCATATTTCAAAACACCAGGTATATGTAAATGTGTTAGGCACATATATTTAACACGTATTTATTCAGAACTGCTAATAAAAAATTAAATACATTTGCATTTTTATTATCAGTCCTTTTAAAAAAGTTATTAAGAGTACTTAGAAAAACATATTGCACTAAGAATTCCTATTTGCACTCTTTGCATAAAGGTGTAAATAAAGGCAACTAATAAGCTACCCAGACACCCTTCTGAGCAAGTGGCTAAAAGCCAATCAATATTATGAGTTAATCCTCCCTGGATGCTCATTCAATTAAAGGTGTCAGTAATGCCTCATCTGATGTGGCCTCAATTAAATCCAACTATCTGATGGTGTGAAAACACAGGGGGATACAGCAACAGCAGCAAAACCAGACAAATAGGCAGCCTTCGTGTGCCTGCTAATTACTACACCTGGTGTATATTATGGCTCATGCACTTAACGCAGCACGAGGTGGCTTTAATTTCTGTTATATTCGTGTGTGTGTATGTGTGTGTGGTGGGGTACGGTGCACTGATGGTTGATGGGGGGGGACTCATCTGAATGGTAGTAAAAACAATAAACATTTGGGCCTTTGATTTTCAAAACCTCTATATCAATTAGTAAATTTTGTTATACAAAGAACCTTTTATACAATTTTTAAGGAACTCTGTGGAACTGGGCAAAAATGAGAAATAGTGAGCAACAACAAACACAATACCCTACAAGCTAGTTTTGAAGAAGTCCTGGGAAAAGGAAATGAACATCATTTCAGAGTACCAAACCTTATTCTTCACTTATAGTTAAAAAAAATATTTACTAAAGTCAATTTATAAACTCTGAGAAAGAGTATAACATACATCATAAAGTCTCACTGAAAGGAAGCTGATACTTATTTTTGAGCTTAACAGCTCATACTGTAAATATGATTCGGCTGAAATTGAATAATTCCAATGTTTATGTCCTTAAAAAAAAAAACACAGAAACATCTCTAATGTGTAGGAAGAATGTCTTGTTTACATAGTGACTCTAGTGGGCCAACTCTAGGCCACATGGCAAGGACAGGCCACTTCCAGAGAAAGCCACAGACATCATATCCAGAACCGTCCACTGCATTTTTATAACAGGCTGTCCCTCCAGTCTGTTTCTACATGCTCCATCTTTGACTAGTGCTCCCGAGGCAGGCAAGCAGTGGAAACTCCTGGGAGTTGCATCACATCCTGGGCTATTAAGTATGGAATAAGAAGCACCAGAAATAAGTAGCACATTGCAGTGTACTGGGCTAGTCTAGGTGATGGCAACAGTGGCATATGAGGACGACGACTGGTAAAACAGGGATCAGAGAAACAAACCTTCATCTAATTCTGGGTGCCTCAGGGAGCCACATCTGAGGTAGAAGGAGGAAACTGCTAGCCCAGTTTCATTCAGTTGTCACAGATTAAGTGTACCCTTGCTGACAACTCTGGTTTCCTTCCAACATGCCTTTCTTTCCCACCCACATATGTGTAATGTGAAAACACAATTTGCACACGTCTAGAAAGGAGTTCAGGGATTCAATTCAGAGGATAAAGATAATGGGAAAGACTGTATCCCATCCTCATATTAGCATGGCCTTCCTATCCTAGAAAGCTGATCTGCCTCAATGAACTCTTTTGCCAAGGAGAGAGGCTTGGCAGGAGGGGCTCCCCTCTGACCCAGAGACCAAGTCTGTGCAATGACCCAGGCAGAAAGTCAGTGGAGCAGTGGAGGCGTTTCCATTAGCCAACATCATAATAGCCTGAGTCTCACTGATAAGCTATTACTAAAATGATTTCTAAACCACAAACATAAATCATTCTTGCTATTTTTTATGGCATTATCTTCCACTGTTCTTGTTAAATGTTTGCTTTTTGTGTAATCTGCTCACTAGTTACCCTTTATGTTCACTTAAATCTGATCTCACCTGTTTAAAAACACTTAAGGGAAAATGTGATGCAAATAATTTTTAAAATGAGCATACTTTATTGTGACGGCCAAGTCACATAACTAGAGAAAGAAGGGAGAAAAAGGTTTGGAAGGAAAAAGAAAATAACAAAGAGGGTGAAAAGGAAGACACAAAGATGATGGTGAGATAGAAAGAGATAGAAAAAAAGAAACGGAGTCAGAGGTGAAAGGGCCACATCTCTTGCTCTCTTTGCTGCTGTCTCGTTTCTAGTATTGATCAAAATTCTACATCTCCAACTCCTGACCCTGGGCTGGTCTCTGACTTGTTTTGGCCAATAAAATGTGGTATAAATGATGCTGTGTGAGTTCAAGAGCTCAAGCTTCAAGAAGTGTTCTCTTGGAACATTGTTCCTATTCTGAAAGTGGCCTGAGCTAACTTCCTTGATGATGAAAAACTACATGGGAAGAGTTCTGACTAACTCAGCCTACCCACAGCACTTCAAGGTGAGACAAGCAGAAGAAATGACCATTTAACCCTCAAAATCATGAGAAATATAAATCACTGTATTAAGCTTTGGGTGGTGTGGTATACCAAACCACCTTTTCTTCTCTCTGCAGTCCCTTACTCTCAGTAACAATGTCCTACATTTTAGTTTTAAAATTCCCAAACAGAAAAATATACTGGGATGTAAAGAACAAACACAATAGCAAAACTAATCTAGAAACTCATAGGATCAAATCAGAAAATTCATCTATTGGGACGCCGACATGGCTCAGCGATTTAGCACCTGCCTTCGGCCCAGGGCGTGATCCTGGAGTCCCGAGTTCAAGTCCCACATTGGGCTCCCCTCAGGGATTTTGATTCTCCCTCATGCCTGTGTCTGGGGTCATTATCCTGCAGTGGGGATATGTGACAATTATAAACCTTTTAATTCTGCAACATAAAACATGAACTGATGAGATCCTAGAACACCAGAACAATGTTTACCTTTCTAAAGACTCCAGAACAGCATGCAATAATATTTACTGGTTGTTAGCAGGCTGACAAACATTGCATAAAAAGAACAGGTTCAGATGTGGCAGAGAATCTCAAGTACAACAAACATGGTTATGAATGTTGAGCATGGTGTGAGAGAGACGCAAGAAATTAAAAGAGTATAAGCGGCACTTACCACTTGCATAGCAGAACCTCTGGGAGGATGGGGCTCTATGAGTAGTTGAGAAGGTGTCTGTCCAAAACTTCGAATTTGAGCTTCAACAGCCTGAAAAATGCATGGGCAAGTTTGAGGGTTAAGAGGTGCTAATTATAGGCAGTAGAACCACAACTGTCACCTGAAAATGTCATTCCTACTTCTGGCTTGTTTCATGCTGAAAATCAACTTTATGTTTTCACAGTGGGTCTAAGCACCTGGCAAGGGCATTGAGGGTGAGGTCATCCTTTAGTACTGTGTAAGCTGTTCCTATAAAACCCTGCAAAACCCTCTCATCTTGCTCAGTGATATGAAACAGAAACCAGCTATTACAATCAGAAATTGTCCTTTTTGGCTCCATCTCTGTTTTCTTGCATTTTTTTCTCCTGCTTGCATCATCCCTGATGACTAAAGCTAATCTTTTACAGGTATAGAGAAAACCTATTGCTGCTTTGATTCTAGGCCCCATTTCATCCTGGGAAGTAGAAAGAAGGAAAAAAGGAACATAGCACCTGTGAAAATGGCTTGATGCTATTATTTTTGCCACAGGAAGAGCATTATTGTTGACAGTCTCTTTGAACTTAGGTGGCTAAACAACAAAGTAAAAGCCATATGTTGCATCCAAGCATAAGACAGTTAAACCAGGGACTAACTAAACATAAGAAACATGTGCATGCCCTTTTTGAAAGATGTGTGTGTGCACCCTTTGCAAGGTACTTGCTTACTATGGACCTTCCTGTACACCTAGCACAGATGCTCACTTCCCAATCACCAATCACTCCTTCATCATGAGAAATCTCTAAATGCCAGATGCTATCACTATCTGTAATTATTTTACTTGTTTACTTATTTATGCCTTTCTCTTCCACTAAAATACAAGATCTATGAGAGCAAGGACCTGATCTATCTTCTTTACTGTTAGATCCCAATTGGGTGAATGAATAAATCATATAATATGTGTGAGGAGAGAGAAGGGAGAAAAGTTATAGAAAAACTATTTCAACCCCCACAACAGTCAGTATTCTGAAGTTCCAGGTGAAATGAAGGAGGAAAACCTCTCAAATTCATAAGAGGATATATGTTCATTATGTCACTTTTTTAATTCCTAGGAAACAGATCCTTAATTTTTATACGCTCTGTAGGACTATAGGCAATATATCATAAACAAGGAAATATAATCATTTTCTAGTACTAATTTCTGTTTTTTATTTGTCGAGTGAGGATACCACTAGTAATCCTTTATTAAAATGTAACTTGTAAGAAACTATAATAGCGATTCACTCACTGATGCATTCAGTAATCGTTAACTATGTATATAGCAGTATTAGGTCTTACTCTTTTTTTAAGATAGATTTATCTATCTATCTATCTATCTATCTATCTATCTATCTATCTATCTATAATAGACATAGACAGAGAGAGAGGCAGAGACACAGGCAGAGGGAGAAGCAGGCTCCATGCTAGGAGCCTGACCTGGGACTTGATCCCGGGACTCCAGGATCGCGCCCTGGGCCAAAGGCAGGCGCTAAACTGCTGAGCAACCCGGGGATCCCCAGGTCTTAATGTTTCTGACCTTGAATATATTAATACAGGAAGCAGGGCAAACGTACCTAGTAGGTTAAACATCAGTTTGATGTAGTCAGGCCAGTAAGTTCAAGGAGTGCTCTATGACTTGGGCAGAAAAGATCGAAAAGCACCACCCTGAAAGCTGAGTGGTATGATGGAAGCAGCATGGGTTTTGAAGTCTAACAGACCATGTTCAAATCCTGAATGCATACCACTTGTAAACTCTGTGATCTAGTAAGTTATTTAGTAACCTCTCTAAGTTTCAATGTTCTCTCCTATAAAAATGTAGATAACAGTAGTATCACCTCATTATGCTTTATTAAAAGTTAAATATTTGTGTAAAAATATAGTAAAGTGCTTAATATAGATTAGACACTCAATATGCAGTCAACAAATATTAAGGGCTGATAATAACAACAAATATTTATTTAGTACTTAACTATTTACCAAGAACTTTTGAAGTGCTTTACTATCTTATGTCAGCTAATCTTTATATGATATGAGTGCAAGTGCCTGGGTGGCTCAGTCAGTTAAGCATCCAACTCTTAATTTTGGCTCAGTTTGTAATTTCAGGGTTGTGAGATCTAGCCCTATGTGGGGAATCCATGCTCAGTGAGGAGTCTGCCTCTCTAGCTCTCCCTCTGCTTGCAGACTTGCACTCTCTCTCTCAAATAAATAAACAAATCTTTTAAAATAATAGACTATATGATGTGAGCCCTTTATTATATCCATCTATAAAAAAATAATGCACAAAGAACTTAAATATCTTGCCCAAGGTCACATAGTAACTAAATGGCAGGCTCAAAATTTGTACCTATGCAGCATGATTCTAGAGCTCTTAATCTTAAGCTATCCTTCTTATCTGTTAAGTACTATGCCAAGACCTGGGATAAGACGAAGCACAAAAAAGCATGAGCCTGCAATACAGTGAATGAATTAATAAGGTATCTCTATCATCATCATCATCATCATCATCATCATCACAAAGTATGTTCAGACACAATTAGTAGAGTAGCATGGATAGGCAAGTTTGGTTTTATGTAGCAGGAGGTAATGTTGCTCCTAGACTTTAGATACAAGAAAAGGAGCCAAGAGAAAGCATGGAATAAAGACTAGGATCATGTCAGGACTTCTAAAATGTTTTTGATGGGACTAAATCAATTTATGATCAACATCAGGACAATCTTGAAGAAGAAAAAGTATCAAAAATAAAATGAGAGAACCTGAAGCATAGCGGTAGGCACAAAGAAAGAGGCGGGAGCACTGCTATTTTATGATATATGGATTTATTAACTGAGCTTATGAATGTGAATCTTAAATTTTTAAAGACCAGTTGGCAAAGCCAGCACCTTTACCCTTGACTGCTGCCTTTGGTGGTCCCTGCCCAACAACCACATGTCTTTTCCCCTATTTAAATGGAGGAGGGCAGGGGAGAGATAACTTGCACACATGGCCTGTGGCACTGGATGGTTCAGTGTTAATCTTGACTTAGCCATTTTTCTGCTGTGTGATTTTGGGCAATTAGCTTAACCTCTTTTCCTCATCTACAAAATAGAGAAACTAAGAATACCTAGTTCACAGAATTGTCTAGAAAATTAAAAATACCTACAAAGTACTTTACACATACTAAGCACTAAATAAAATGTGGCATTATTATTAGGTTTGGGACTCAGTGTGATACTCATCTAACACAGCTAATCAGGGAAGGAAGGGAAGAAATGTTTCAGGAGTTACTAATAATAAATTATTTTAGGAAACTGAAATCTGGCATAAGATTTTAAGATATACTGCAGGGCTAAGCACTCAGAGACAAAAATATCTCTTTGGAGGTTGAGAGGTCAATCCCAAACAAAAGGGATTATATGCCTCAACCCTTATGGAAGCTGTGGTATTTGAAAGAAAAGGGCTAAATGTATAAGCCATGGACTAAGGAAAAAAATCAATGGGTCTTGATGACTTTGAGCAACGAAGAAAAGAAAAAAGACAGACTAATTCTTTTTCTTTTGAACTTGCATATTTTAGAGAGTAATAATGCAATGGATGGAAATAGAAGTTTCTGTTAGGAGAACGAGTTTGCCATGAGAAAGTGTATTTTACATGACATGTAGAATCTGAAGTGATAGTGATAACCATTACCCATGTTGAAATATCCAATGAGCAAAAGAAAGCCCAAGATTGGCTCTGACATCAAAGATCAGTATTGATTTAGGTGTAATTCAGAAAAGAGAAATGTTAAGTCAATGGTTTTAGATCTTTCTCTTTCCCTGTGTAATATGTGTGTATTTTTAAGCAACAGAAATGACTTCCTTTTTCAAATAAAATGTAACATGAAATCCCAATTTATCAAAAATATAGGTATAGGGCTATCTACTTTAAAGGTGGATGAAGCTATCCTTAGTAAGCTTTCTTAGCAACTCCTGAAACAATTCTGAGAAATCTTAGGGTTGTGGCACACAATCTGAAACTCACTGGTTAAGCTCCAGGAAGGAAATACATGAGACACACACATAAAAGGAACTATAGCTGAACTCTGGGAAATACTCATATTTAGGGTATCATATAAAGAACTAATGAAGAAAACAGAGGAGGGGGTAGTTAGGAGTCAGGGAGCAGGACAGTGATATGGAAGCTGTAAGGTGAGAGTTCCAAACACAGAATGATCAGTAACATTAACTACTCCAGAGAAGCTAAGAATGACATTATTGAATATAAATTTTAATTATAGATATAAATTTAATGTAACCAGTCTTAATACTACATATCCTGCTTCACATTTTACATTGTTTTGAAATGAAAAGGATATGAGGGGTAAGATAACTTTAAGAAATACCAATGTTCTCTCTTTTTCTTGAAGATTTATTTATTAGAGAGAGAGTGAGAGAGAGAGAGAGATAGCACACACATGAACTGGGGGAGGAGCAGAGAGAGAGAAGCAGACTCCCTGCTGAGGATGGAGCCCAATGTGGGAACCTGAGATCATAGCCTGAGCTGAAACCAAGAGTCTGATGCTCTACTGACTGAGCCCCCAGGTGCCCTTATTATTATTTTTTTCTTGAGAAAGAGTACACGAGAAGGGGGAGGGGCAGGGGGCAGAAAGAGAGAGAGAGAGAGAGAGAGAGAGAGAATCTTAGGCAGGTTCCATCCCCAGTGCAGAGCCCCATGTGGGGCTCAATCTCATGATCGAGAACATGACCTGAACAGAAATCAAGAGTTGGATGCTTAACTGACTGAGCCCCCTGGAAAACACTTCTTTAAAAAACACCTAAAATTTTAGAATTTGCACATTAGTGACCTCTTTCAGGAAAAGGCTTTTTCAAGTCATGTAATATAATGGTCTGATTATTTTCCTAAATGACAGAACAAAAGCTGTATTATCCCACACAGGTTAACTATTGATTTTCTTTCCAAGTCCTCCCAACAGCTAAAAAGACTACAGAATTCTTAGGCATGAATACTTTAATTCTTGAGTAATCTTTAAGAGTTATGGGTGATAAAAATACAACAGAAAGGGCTTTTTCGAGCGTGAACATTATGGAATAAGATTATTGGATAATGATTATGATCTCAAATTCTTGTAGTCACACTTTGTATCATCAACTGACAGTTGTAGATTCTCTTCATTGTTTCTACAACTCACCTACCATTTTTCATTCACCCTGATCTCTGAAGCAGTCTACACTGTTGATCACATCCTAGTTTCTTCACATTCTCTCTTCTGTGGCTTTCATGGCTCTACGCCCAGTTTAGTTCTCTTTCTTCTTTATTCTCTTTCATTTGCTGACTTCTATTCTCTCTCATCCATAAAAGAACTCATCACTGCAAGTTCTCTTCTAGCATTCTGAATTTCTTCATCTACTCTTTCTGCCCTGGAATTTTTTTCTGCTATGACTTGAAACTTTTCTCTGTGGGAAAGACTTTCAAATCTAAACCCAAAGGATTACTGATTTCTATGAAGTGTCCATTTACACTGTTGCCTAATGGCCATCTATGTATATATTGTGTGTATCATATATCTCAGCACACTTAAAATGAACATATCTTAAAATTGTGTTAAACTAATTTTATTCTAACATTCTGCAGTCAAAGGTTAGACTCCTATTTTGATTTTTATGTCCTGATTCTTATTGATATTTAAAAATTTTACCTCCTCCTTTCATATATAATCATTCACTAGATCCAATCACCTCTTTTCTAAAGTTTCTCATATCCCTCATTCCTTTCTGAATTCAGGTCCCTTATAATTTCAGGTATTGAGAACTGCAATAGTCTCTTTAGTTTAGTTTCTTCTCTTTAGTTTCTTCCTTCAGTATGAACTGCAGAATTGAGTTTTCCCAAACTCTCTTTTATGCAATATTCTCTTGATCAAATGTCTTCAATTCATCTCCAGCAATTAAAGGACTAATGTCAGGCAATAACATCTTTCACTCTACTCCCTTATCCAGTTCTCTGATACAGTGTTCTTTTTCAGTCAGGCTGCTTTTCTTATATAAATATAATCAGCTCTTTTTGTTCTTTCTCTCATGTGACTGCTTCTTCTGGAATGGTCACCCTCATCTTCATTTTCTGAGTCCTACCCCTCTCAAGAAAGCCCTGCTTAAGTTCCACATTTTTGGTGTACTGTTTCCCAAATCTCTTAGCCTGTTCATCTGATTACACACTTGATTTAAGCTTCCTTGTAAATGTTTTCTGTAACTTTTAATAATTACTAGTCTCTGCACTATACTATAAAGGCTCAGAATATTATATATTTTAGTATAAAGTACCTTGCACATAGTATTCTCACAACAAAAAAGTGAATTTAGTGCCTATTACATTAGCAAGCTCAATCAGACCTTTATGCCTCCTCATCTAGATTTGTACTGGGGACAAAACCAAGCTTGAGAGAGAAGCACAGTTCTTGACAAGGGCAAAATGTGGACAAGAGGGAGTATAAGTGAAGGCTGATAATTGCTATTACTGAGACCAAAGAGTCTTTCAGGGAAGGTCTGAAAGATGTCAGTAAAGGCAATAGCTCTCATTTCTTCACCCCAACATAGCTGAGGGATATGACAACACTTCGGTATCTCACTATATAATGATTTTCTTAAGAGCCAAGTGAGAAATTCCGGGGCAATATGTGTGATTTGAAAAAGTCCCTCAAAGTAATTTTATTTATCACTTTTTCTTCACTTTTCCCTTCAGACTTATGTATAAAGCAACAGAAAATTAGAGGCACAACTGAAGTTTGAAGTCACAGAGAACATACAGGTGTTAAGATTCAGGAAAGTGGACTGGTATTGCTTGATAAACTCTACCAAGTGCCTAAACTGTTTTTAATGAATATTCCTTCATCTAGATAGTCTTAGTTCCAGATGCTAAAAATTTGCTTATTATGTTAAATTTTTATTATGGAATAGGATAATGAACCCCCATGTACCCATAAGTCAATTTCAATAATTAACACATTTGGCCTTACATTATCTTACAGGGGGATGAGAAAGTGCTAGAAAGATTCAACGAAAAACAAGAGAATGTTCCTCCTTTTAAACAGTTTATCTAAAAAAAAATAAACAGTTTATCTTTTTTCATTTCTACTGTAAAATTACATTAAGAAAAAAAATCCTACAATAACCAAAATTATAAACATTAGCCAGCAGCCTTCATCTTTCTTTGGAGTTAAATACACCTGAGCTTGCAAGGAGATGTTCAATCCTCATGTTGCAAATTTGATTATATAACTTCTCTACTTAAAATCCTTCCATCCAAATTCCTTTCCATAAGGTAACATCACTCATGAAGTAAAGTATGCAGACATCGGAACAGACTGCTTAATTTAAAATCTCAGCTTTTTCACATATTAGTTAAGTGACTTTGGGCAAGTTACTTAACATTCTGTGCCTTCGTTTCCTTATCTAAAAATGGTGATAATTAAGTGGGTATTATGAAGATTAAATGAGATAATATAAAACATTTAGAACAAATCTTGACATAATGTAAGCTAGCAATAAATGTTTCATATGATTATTACCCTATATACCTAAAAGACAACACAGTGCTGGTTGAGGTTAAGTAAGCATTTCATAATGTTACCAACTAGTGATAATTATGATTAGTAATAATATAGCCTCTGCCTATGATTCTAGTCTCATCCTCTGCCACCATTCATCTCATATCATATACCGTGAGATGTAATGTGTCCTACTGTCTTTGTATATACTATTTTCTTTTCCTATTTTTTCTATTCCTTTTCTCTGTGTGGGGTTACCTCCTTCTTATTTTTTAAGACATAGCTTGGGTATCTCTGACTTCTGGGAAATTTCTTTTTCAGTCTCATCAGATTGTTGCTACCCCTCCCTGTTCCTCTTATAGCAACGTGCACAGACCTCTACTACTTACTTAACATTTTAGTTACTTGTTTATAATTTCTCCCTTATTGATTCGGCCATAAGTCCCCTTGAGATGAGAGACTGTCAAATATTTCTGTGTTTCTGGGTACTTGACATACAGTAGGTATTCAATAAATATTTACTGAAAGAATGAATGGTCATCCAAGACAACATAATTCAGCAGGGATGCAGCTAAGATACACTCCGAACACTATTACAAAGCAGCCCCACACTGAATAAAACGTTCTATTAAACATTTCTACTAAAAAGCTTACTTTATTATTTAACATTCTTATTCATTGATTCCCAATTATTTCTGTAAATAGCCTATTACTACTTTTTTAAGAAAACCTGAGTTCAGCAGGCAGCATTCCAGATGTTGAAATATATAATAAAAAAGACTATGCAAATACTTTGAGCCATTCCAGTAAAACCACATATTTATATTTTATAAACAGCATCTCAAATATTACCTAGAGAATTTATTAATGGATTTTCAAATGGAAATATTATGAAAATATTTTCAACAAGCTGCATGTTCCATTGTTCTCTGTGCCAACTACTGCATACTTGCATGATTTTATAGCTGTATCTAGAGAAAGAGACAGCTTATATATATATAGATTAACACACTAGAGAGAATGAAAGGAAGAAAGAAATAAAAGAAATAAAAGTAAATAAAAGTAGACTTGGCTTAGTGACAATGTGGTATTTGGCTTCAACTTAACAATGACTGTTTTAGTCTCTCAGAATGGGTCTTTTTAATCTAACAGAGGAAACAAGTTAAATCAGCACAACATTTAGTAACCAACAATAAAGTTATAAAATTTTATTTTAAGATGGGTTTGGAAGAGAAATAACTTAAACATATGGATGCAATTAAGGTAAACACATATGTATGCTGTTTCTTTTAAGCAAACAACTCTGAAATTGTATTTTATCTCCTATATATTTACATCTAAAAACACTATAAAATTGGGATAGAGAAATTGAAAAAAAATTTATCAGGAAAACACATTACATTTAGCGATCTATTAAGATTTTCTGTGATTATCAAAATTAAGTTCTAGAAAGCTGTTCTGGGCATGAAGAAGGGCACCTGATGGGATGAGCAGTGGGTGTTATACTATATGTTGGCAAATTGAGTTAAAAAAAATAATAAAGCTAGAATGAGAAACAAAATAAATTTTTTTCCTATAGGGGATGTTGTCATTTTCTTCTTTCCACCCTCCCAATTAAAATAAAAAGGTATAAGCGATGCCTGGGTGGCTCAGCAGTTCAGCACCTTCCTTCAGCGCAGGGCGTGATCCTGGAGTCCTGGGATGGAGTCCCACATTAGGCTCCTTGTATGGAGCCTGCTTCTCCCTCTGCCTATGTCCTGCCTCACTCTGTGTCTCTCATGAATAAATAAAATCTTTAAAAAAATAAAAATGTATGGTATGATTTAAAAAATAAAATAAAATAAAAAGCTGTCGTAAGATTCTAGAGTAATTCTTTGCCAAGAAAGGTTTAAAAATCCAAATAAGATCCTATATTTTATATTTCAGAATTAATTCACTTTTCAGTACTTAAAAAAAGAGTCACATTAAGAATATTCAGTGATTTCTACTGTACATACAATATTATTAACTGTGCCAGTTTTCCTCTTGCCCTACACACATTTGAACTTATGTTGAGCACAATTTGCTAGATATTTGGTAGGTTTACACTTAATGTTTACTGACTAAAATGTCTGGTTGATCAGAATCAGTGTTCTTTGGGGCCACAGTTAAAAATCTAGCTTTGGTATCAGTGAATTTAAAAATATAGTAATCAAATGACTACTTAATTATAATATGTTGAACGTTATACTTAATTCCTAAAGGACAAAAATCCTACAATATGAACTACTAAGGCTGAAAGAGGACAAGTACTTGATAAAAAAATACATGAGGATTCCAAAAGACAAAATTATATATAATATATATGGTTAATTAAGCGATGCCTGGGTGGCTCAGCACCACCCAGGTAATATATAATATATATTATATTATATAATTATATATAATATATATGGTTTTGTTTGGATAACATCTCTAGCTTGTTTAAAAAAAAAGGCAAAGCATCATTTATAAACATTAAGAAATCAAACTTGTTCTTAACCTAAAAAATGAAATGCAAATTTAATAGAACAAAAACAGCCCTTTAGTAGAAGAAAAATTTTCAATGCACAAAATTTTTAAAAAATAGCATAATGTGGGGCACTTGGGTGGCTCAGTTGGTTAAGCGTCTGACTCTTGATGTCCGCTCAGGTCCTGATCTCAGGTCATGGAGACTGCCTAAGACTATCTCCTTCTGCCCTGCCCCACCTCTGCTCTGCTGGTGTATTAGCATGCACTCAGGCTCATAAGAGCCTCTCTCTCTCTCTCTCTAACAAAAAAAACCCCAAAAAACCCAAAACCAAACAAAGAAACAAACTTAAAAACAGTAGCATAATGAACCTAACTCAAATTATTTAAAAGGAATCTTTTAAGATTGAAATATAAATATTCAAAGTGCCCTAGAAATAAAAAAAAACCCATAGAATTCAAACTATGTAAAGCATAAATGTAAAAGATAAATAGCCTACAAGTAAAAAAAGAAATGTCATGATATACTAGCATATTTTATTACTTTTTTGAAGTTTGGCTCCACACCCAGCACGAAGCCCATTGTGGAGCTTGAACTCATGATCATTGCATGATCAAGACCTAAGCCAGGATCAGAAGTCCAAACCTTACCTAACTGAGCTATACAGGCATCCCTAAGCATATTTTTAAAAAAGGTTTTATTTATTTATTCATGAGAGACAGAGGCAGAGACATAGGCAGAAGGAGAAGCAGGTTCCCTACGGGAAGCCTGATGCAGGACTTGATCCCAGGACCCCAGGATCACAACCCAAGCCAAAGGCAGACATTCAACCACTGTGCCACCCAGGTGTCCCATCCCTAAGCATATTTTAAACTCAACTAGATAAATATTCAAAATAGAGACCAGATTATATGGTGAAGAAATAAATAAGTTAAAATGAAGTTACTCTATGTAAACATGGACTTGAAACATAACCTTTTTAAAAACTTTTTTTGAGAAATTATACATATAGAAAAATAAAATTATGTTTTCAACTAAAGACTGAGTTTTTGATTCTACTTCAACAAATTTTCATAAGGAAAGAGGGAGATGAATGCACAACAACTTAGATACAATTATGACAGCACTCTCCAGCCGTAAAAATGGGACAAAACTACTTAAACTCTGATGATGAAATATTATGCAGCCATTAAAATGAATGAGTTGAGCTGAACGTATCTTACATGGAAACTAGTCTATAATATGTTGATGAAAAAAAATCCTAATTACCAAAGAATTTAGTATATGACCTCATTTAAGTAAAAAATAAAAATAAAAGTATAAACACACACACATACTTCCATGTGTTATGTGAGCGTACATATACTTGAGTATACATGCACAAAATCTGGAGGGTATGTACCAATCTATTATTAGCTGTTATCTCTGGTGAAAGTGGATAAAAAGATTGGTGAATAAAAATTAATACTTTCTTCATTTTTATACTGTTTAATATTTTATATACTGTTTAATATCTTAACATGCATTACTTTAAAAATAAAGAAAAACAAAAATATTTCCATTTTGAAAAAATCTTAAAATAATATGAAGAATCTAAGAAAAATATGCCAATATTTATTATACCTTTATGAAGTTTAATTTCTCCATCAACATAGTAGCTGGAAGAATTTTTTAATCATTTAGGAACAACTCCAGTTGATAAACTGGTCAAAAACTGTGAACTGCAGAGACCCTCTACAAAGTTAATTTTGTTATTTGAGCTTATTTCCTAATTTATATCTACCTGATATCAAAGAGCCTTTTGTTTTAGCAATATTTGGTCATCATTTAGTATATAAATTTTACAAGTAAACTATATGCTTTTCACAATGTATTTGTTATCTCGAGATATATACATGTCATGATGATATGGAGTACATAAAGAGCAAAGAGAAAGAGCAGCTTGCTAAATAAAATAAAACTTTAAAAAAAAATAATGCAGTAATAAGAAATCAGCAGAGAGGGAACATTAGGAAAGGAGAGGAGTATTTTTACTTATATATTTATTCCATAATATTATGGAAGTTAGCAAGGTAAAACATAAGGTGATTTTAAATTGTAAAAATATGCATAGATTTCCCATTAGTGCATTTAACTGAACTCATACATTCCAGACACACATTAAATTGAGGCTCAGCCCAGCCTCACTACAATCTCCACTTCTTATAGCTGTCCATCCACTGCAGCATAATCCCAGCTGCCAATCTGAAAGAAACCAGCTAGTCAGAGCAGACACAACCAACAGAAACAAATGTCACTCAATAATGTTCAGCGGCACTGTGTTCATGGATAATTTCAAACAGTATCTCTGTCTAGAACATTGATGTGCTCATTCAAAACACCTCCATCTCTAGCTACTGGAAATGAGTAGATAAAGCAGCCTGCCTAGAAAAATAAGTGAAATGCTGCTTCAAAGAGGTTGCCAAAGTTGAGAGGCAAACAGTGAAAATGTAGGGCACATTTCTAAAAAAAAAAAGAAAATCAGAGGAGTTAATTTACTGGATTCAGACCATTATATTATTTCTCAAAACCAGACAAATATGTTTAACCTATCCTGGAAATAAGCAGCCATATTGAGTTATTCATATGGTAAAAACCATGTTGTCTATTTTCACAAGAATATTTGTGAACATCCACTGTGTAAGAATAATGAAATGAGGTACAGTGAGCAATTAGATGACATGATCGTCAACCTTGAGGGATGTAGAGTTGAAAGACAATATGCACACACACATACACACAAATACACACTCTCTAATTACACAGTACTGACAGGTAAGACAATAAAACTACTGTTAGAATGTAGTTAATAATATTTAACATTTAAAAAATTTGTACTTGACTCAAGAAGTTCCCAAAAACTACTAGAATTTTTGTTGCTTTTGCGCACCAATAATGAAAACTAAAAACAGTGATTATATTCTAAGTAAACTTCCTCATCTTCGTTAGCAGTGTTTTTTTAATGTTGCTATTCTGAGCATTTGGAAATCTATCACACTTGTAAATAATCTTATATAGATTTTTCATATCTATGCAATTATTTTTCATCTCACCCTTCCTAGAAGCTTGTATTTAGTTTAAAATTTAGAGAACAAAATTCAGTCACTTGCTTTGAGACTACTTTCACATTCTCAATTTAGAATGAAGATGGTATCTGAAGTAAACAGGTTCATGACAGAAGACATCAGCATGATAGAGTGGCTCTGGATTCCTTGGGTAGTTGACAGGGCAAAAAAAAATCATGAAAATATTAACACTGTGCCTGTTTTATATCCTTGCATGTATAATTTAGCTATACCTATTTAACTCAGAAGACTGCAATATGCAATAATAACTAGCAAAATACAAAGATTAGCTTTACTGACAACTTTGATGTTCATTTAATTGACTAAGGGAAACTTTGATTACTGTGGTTTTGATATACAAGAAAGTCTGGCATAATTTCAAGGTATTTTTTATGTAGGTTTTCAATTAAAACTTGACTAATCCTTACTGTTTATTT